>NC_065535.1:43193361-43400861 GCF_932294415.1 Quercus robur
CACACCATGCAATACCCTAGGTATCGCACGGGATCTCAATCCCTCTCTCAAGCATATATACATACTATGTAGTAGCCAACCGTTGTCAGAAAGGCAAGAACTATATATATATTTTCATATATATATATATATATATATATATATATATATATAAGTTGGGTTCGAGTTACACCTGGTGTAACTTTAGGCAATATTACACCACCAATATGTTTTAATCATATGTGAATTTTGATAAATCTCCAGTTGGATTACATTATCTTCGCATATTCTCCATGCTTATAAAATTTAAAGATGATCAAAGATCAATAGCCATGTCATCAATCAATTATTTAAATTCAAGTTTTTGTAGTTTAAAATAATGCATAAAAGACGAGTTTATGAATTGAATGGTAAATTACATCCAATTAGCATGAAAATTGGTATGTATGTTAAGAACATATAGAACATGTAATTCAAAGGTTGGATTTTCAAAATATAAATTTGAATGTTCAAATAGTGTATAAAACACCTTGAACATTTAGACCCCCCAATTTACAAAATACCAATTCAAGTTTATTATCAAACAATATACGTGCGGAAAATGAATATAAGCTTATAACAGAATTGATAAACAATATAAACAAAATAAAATCACATTTACAACAGAAATTAAATGGCAAAGATTAAGGGAAGAGAGATGCAAACACAAGGACAACACAATGATGTGTTATCGAAGAGGAAATCGAAGCCCTCGGCGTAAAACCTCTCTGCCGTCTTCCAAGCGGTAAATAATCTACTAAAGAATGAAGCTGAGATACATGAACAGCAGAAAACCCTCCAAGCCTAATCTACCCAGTGTACCTAAGCCCTCCAAGCTTCTTGCTCCAACGAAGTTACACCGAACTTTTGTCTTCTTTAGCTTACCGGATTCCGCTATAACCCATAGCATTAACCGATATCAATTGGTCCCTTCCTAATTGCTTTCCAAGCACCAAATAGCCTTCTCACATATATGGGTATGGTGAGAAAATGTTTTGGCTAATGTACCTCTCAAGGATATAACAATGGAGAGGGTGAGAGTTGAGGAATTTGAAGAGTCACTATGTAAAGATTGTAAATGACTCAATCTTGTTTTTCTCTAGGGTTTCTCTCTCAAAATTTTCTCTGGAAGCTCTCAATATTTCGTGGGTATAAGGGGTATTTATACTGGAGTGAGAAAGGAATGCGAAGAGTCAGTTTTTCCATAACAAAGTGGACTGGCGACTTGGCCTCCCGACTTGATTGAGTCGCGAGTCCAAACTGCGAGCTAACTGAATGGCCAGTCTGGACTTTTTGTCCTGTAGTGCTAGAGCTGGTATGACGGTTTAGTTTCTTTGCATGCTCCACTCGTGTGCATCTTCTGGCGGTTTGCAAGCCGCGAGCCACATGCGAGATCCAGTCGCAAGTCCTTGCTTCACTGCACAGTCTTGAGCATATCTTTACACTATCTTACACACTACCCTTACATGATTCTCACCTAAACACAGGGTTACTAATTACTAAATTACAAGCAAATTTGGCACGGAATAAAGCCAACAAGATGGTTGATTAAATTCAACCTTACAGAATTTGATAACAAGTTATTGGGTGGTGTAACATTGTTAGAGTTATATCAGGTATAATTTGAATCCAACCCTATATATATATATATATATATATATGAAAAAAATGTATCAAATGCTTGCCAGCTGTGAATAATCTGCCATTATAATTAAGATCCCAGTCTCCTTTGTGTTAACGTGTACGCCTTTTAAACAGGTTTTCTCCATCGCTCCATCCTCCCTACCCCTTTCATGGGGAGTTTTATTCGTGTTCAGTCAACCATTAAAGTATATATATTTTTTGAACAGAGTTATTTAAAGACAGGATTTAGAGTTCAACTTTTAATTTTATTAAATTATCTATTCTCCTTCCAAAGAAAAGAAAAGAAAATGATAACAAGATTCTAATGATGTGATATAGAATAGTAGAACAACAGTAGACTTTTCTAGTGCAGAAAAATCGTCAAAAGTCTATGGAACAATAGAAATCATCGGTGACAGTGATGAATTTCCGTGAAAATTCACAATGAGAAGAGAAATGACATTGGGAGCAAAACTTGTTTCTTTTGGGCTTTGGCCACAATCAAAGCCACTTTTCGGACAAATTCTTTTGTTTAGGCCTTGAAATCTTTGTTTTTGTTATTTTTAATAATTTTTATTTCTGTTATAATTTTTAATTTAAAAATAAGAATAATGTCCCGTGTATTCTGGGATGTTTTGTAGCGACAATATGATTTGATTTCGCAATTATCTCAAATTTTCCCATTTTGGTTTTTATTATTTATTTTTTATAAAAACCTTTGTTGGCTAATTTCATGCTTAACACAAATTAGGGTTTTAGAGCATTTTCCTATAGTTGCCTTGAGAGTGATTTAGTGTTTTCCTAGCATCTTCAAGCAATCTTAGGACTGATTTTCTATATAAACAGATTGTAACCTCCATAAAAATTCAGTTTTTCAATCAATAAAATTTCAAAGTTTTCTTTAATTTTATTTTGGTGGATTCTAGTCTCTCTCCTTGTAGATTCAAGTTTCTCTTTTAGAAGTAAATGCGTTATATTTCTTGTGGCTTTATACCTATGTCATGAAAGTTATAAAAATATGAAGTTTTATAGGAAATTCCTGTAGAATTTAAAATCAATCAAAAGATATATATTACAATAACAATGTAGAAAAATGTGAGTTTTCAAAAGCTTATGTGGCAACATATTAAGAAACGTTTACAAAAGGTAAAGTCTTTCATGTCATTCATATTATAGGGGTCATTACACTCCTCTCCCTTGAGATTTGGGGAGATTACACTTCATCTAAAACTTGATGGAAAAAAAATTCCCCCTTTAATATTTGTTTGACCAAATTTTGTTAAATTAATATTAAAAATGTTGTGCACTAACTTACCCTTTACCTATGGGAAGGTTTCCAAAATTATCTTCCATTCCAAAATTAAAATCCATTGTTTAAAAATTTTAATTAGAGTGTATTTTTAAATCTTAAGTATGACTTTTTAATTTTTTTTTCCTCTACGAGTTATGGAGAGATTTGCCATTGCAAATGTTTGCAAATGTTTTAGTGCTTGATAAATATTGTATTTTTATTTTAAACTTTTGGGAAAATGACACTCCACTCCAAACTTAAAGGAAAAAAAAAATGCTTTTCCCCCTTAACATCCGATTGACCAAACATTGTTAAATTAATATTAAAAATGTTTCTTTTTTTCTTTTTTGTAGAAATATTAAAAATATTTTGTACTAACCTGCCCTTTACTTAAGGGCACATTTCCAAAATTATTTTTATTTCATAATTAAAATTTATTGTTTTAAATTTTTAATTAAAACATATTTTAAAATATTAAGTGCTTGATAAATTTTGTATTTTATTATAAATTTATCTGTTATTTTTAAGGGAGATGAGTGTTTTTTTTCTTTCAAGTTTTCGGAACGTAATTAAAGATGTTGTTAGTGGACATAAACGGCGAAAATGGGCTTTTGCCCTTATATTTTAAAATATCTAGCACAGTGTCTCTGTTTTGAAACTATTAAGCACCGTGTCTCTATTTTGAAACTCGATTTTTAGAAAATCGAGTTTCCCATAGAACTCAATTTTATGATTATCGAGTTCTAGGTAAGTTTTTGCAGCGCTGGAGGAGCTCCCATGGCTTTTCCCAATTTAAAAAATCCAACTGAAACTCGATTTTACTGAATTGAGTTTTAGGAAAAACTTACCTAAAACTCGATAATTATAAAATCGAGTTACATTGAAACTTGATTTTTAGAAAATCAAGTTTCAAAATAGGGACATATTGCTTCATAGCTTCAAAATAGGGACAATTTGCTGGATATTGTAAAAAATAAGGGCAAAAGCCAAATTTCCCCCCAATACTAGTGCTCTAATAGTAGAGGGAGATTCTAAGATTGTCATTAGAGATCGAATCAGTCCTTATCCGTCTTTGGCATTACAAGGTAATCTAATCTTTTATGTAAAATGTTTAGCTTCTTAGTTCCAATGTATTCCTATCCCTCAATTCACTTTTCTCTGCCACCAAATATTTCTCATGTTGTTCAGACCAATTTGGCCTTTCAAACTTAATGAAATTCAAGTCTTTCTTCTCAAGACAAAAAAAAAAAAAAAAAAAAAAAAAAAAAAAAAAAAAAAAATCATCTCTTATTAAAGGAAAAAAGTTTGTAAACTCAAAATTGTGGGGCTAAAATTTAAAAACTTCAAATGTGCTTCTTGAGTTTAGTCAAGAATTCTAGAAGATTTATATCTCAAGATATATATAGTATACTCTACAGAAATTTATTTATGAAAGTCATCAAATAGCTTTATTATTTTATTATTTTACTAAAACAATTCACCAACCAACAAGATCATGAGTTGTTAGTAGGCTAACTTGACTATAGACATGGACGTTGTTTTTTTGCAGGGGAAATTGGGCTTTTGCCCTTATTTTGCAAAAAATCCAGCCATATGTTCCTGTTTTGAAACTATTTAGGCTTGTGTCCTTGTTTTAGTACTTGATTATATAAAAGTTTGCTTCTACATGAAACTCAATCATACTAAAATCGGGTTCCATTGTAACTCGATTTTACGATGATCGAGTTTGTTTCATATTTTAGCCATGTTGGATTGCCACCGTGGCTTTTCCCCAATAAGATATTCCAACTAGAAAGTTTAAAACTCAGCAATGGGAATATTGAGTTCTATGTAGAATAAAAGCAAATTTTGAATGTAACATCTCCAAAGAACTTCCTCTCCTTCAGTTTGATTAGTAGCCTAATAGCTTCCTTTGTCTCCCTCAGTTTGATTAGTACACGAAAATCCTCTCAAAAGCGCCTCCTCTCCAAGTGCGCTTCCTCTCCAAGTTCTCTTCTTTCTACCAGTAGACCGAAACGCAACCCAAACCCAAACCTAACCCTCACTTGCAACTCTCACCATAACCCTCATTTGCAACTCTCACCATCAAGCTTAGAAATCAAAGTTAAAGGATTAGAACTGCATTAAGGTAATTTCTAAAATCTGAGTTAAATTTTTTCTAGGTTTTCAATCTGGGTGTGAGTTGTTGTTGTTGTTAACCATAATTTATTTTGTGTTTAATCGTAGTTGTTGATGTGGGTTTTAGATAAGCTTGTTGTTGTTGTTTTTCACAAGAAGATTTACCTATGAAAAAAAGTGGAACATTTGATAAGTGGAGCAATTCAAGCAGGATTGTTTCTATAGATTGTGGGCTTTGGTTTAGCTATTAATAAAGAGGCTATGGTGTCAGATTACACTGAGTTGATAAATGAAGCAATTCATTGGAATCCTACATTTGTGAGATTTGCTCATGATTAGGAGCCAAATTAAATGCAATCACTCTTCTAAACTCACTTGTAACCAATCATGAACAAATCTCAATGTAATCTGACACCAAGAAAGATCGTTTTAGCGTTTATCTGTTTGGTGCTCAAGTTCACTGGTTCAATATGTATCTTTTTCATACTCCAGTGTCAAATTTTTCCTTGTGTTAGCTTATCATAATGATTATAAGGATAAGTATCATGTCCAAAAATGTATTTGCATTTGCTTTGTATGTACAACTCTGATAATCTAATTTTAAAAAGGACTCTTGGTCAATGAGACTATTTATGAAAAATGCAGTGATTGGAGCAATCTCAGATTTGGAAGACAAAATGTCCTAGAATGTTCAGTGAGACCATTCTCATAGTTTGATAGCCTTTGATTGTAGGATTGCTGCTTGTGTTAGGTCTATTGGTTTAGCTTTGGTAATTTGACTATAGTGAGATAATAATTTTGTGAAATGTAGCTAAATTTGGCAATTGCAAAATAACTAAAAACTATTAGGAGAGATGCATAAAAACCATCAAAGTCCAGGGTAACTTCCCTTCCATAGAATTCATGTGTGCTTACTCTAAGCATCTCTATGTCTTTCTCTTATGCAGAGCATGTCAACAGGAAGGGGCTAAGTAGGCCTGTTGCCATATTCTTTCTGTTTGAATGATTATAGTCCATGTGGTGGTGATTTTCTCTTTAAGATATTAGAATTCTGAAATTTTTTGGAAATTTATTTATAAAAATAAGTTCATAGTTCTTTTTATTTTTTATTTTTAAAGTTTATGGGAAGACATTTGATATTTATTTCTATCCTTAGCTCCTTTGAATTCACCTAGGAATTTAGAAACTTATTATTTTGAAGAAACTTGGGTTGTAGTTAGTCTCAAAGGGCCGCAATCTCTTAAGATATTTCTATTTTGTTTAGGCCAAACACAGCTTGTTATCATAGTTGGTAGTTAAGAGAAAAAATAAAAATGCAAGAAAACCTTTGCATATTTGAGTAGGTGGAATCAAATTATTTTACAGGACATAATGATATAGATGTTAATGTGTGTGAAGCCTCATATACATAGTTGGCTCATGTCCTACTAGCTTAAGTTTTTGTGCCAATTTGTTCTCCAACATCAAGTTACGTTAGGTCTTTGTCCTTTGCATTTTATTCTCTTTTAAGATTATAATAGCAGTATATCCAAACTATGTTATAGAAAGCGTTATTCTAATTTCTACCTCAGGGTAGGAACAAAAGCCTTAATACTTTAGTTGCACTTGTTCTTTTCTTGATTATGATATCAGAGACCACAAAAGATGCATGTGCGCTTCAGTTTAAATGCAATCACTCTCCTAAACTCACTTGTAACTAATCATGAACAAATCTCATTGTAATCTAACACCATTGGTGGGCTTTGATTGTGGTTTTAGTTTTTTTGATGTGAGATAAACTGCCATTTGTTCCAAAAATTTAAACTTTAAGCTTAAGGTTTATTAACATGATTGCATGCGTGTCATTGTGTGATAGTTAAGTGTCATTTTGTTAATGTTTGCTTGAGATCAATGATTTATTAACATGATTGCATGCGTGTCAGATATGCAGCCATTGTTAGACGTAGATCCTAGACCCAAGGATGCTACACAGTTGAGGTGTCAGCAAGATCATCGATCTACTCCACTATGGGGGAGGCTTACCGCCGGTTAGGTACGTAGTTGTACTAAACTCCGGGCATTTGGAAATTGTATCTTTCTCTATATGTGGGGTTCTTTATTCATATTATTTGTAAATAGATGTCGATTATGTTTGGTCATTGTATGTTCATGTCTTTCATTTTCTCTTTTGATTTGGGCAAAACATTATTCATCCTTGAAGCGGGGAAAATAATTTTTGTACTTGGAGTTTTTAAACTACCTATACAATGTTTCATCCTTTAGGACAAAAATAGTTAAACTACCCATCAGTAAACTACCCATGTGGAAAATTATTTAATCCAAATTAAAATTTGCATAGGTTTAATTTAGCATGAATGAGCAGAGAGAAAATATAGTCGAAAACTTATGGTGGGTGAAATTGTCATTCTTCGTACAAGATGGTCGAAAACTTATGGTGGGAAACATTTCTTTATGTAAACAGAGTAGTGATTGTTTCTTGCATATTATTATTATGTAGTATTTTTATAATTATTTCATGTGATTATCCTAACACAACACTTTTCCGTGTGTAGGTAGTGCTAGGCGTGCTAAAGTGTCGACGCCGATCTTGTTCGTTACCCCAGGGTGGGCTAGACCCATAGATCACCCGTTACATAAATGAGGTGGGTTTGGAAGGATTGTTTAAGGTTCCAGAATTGGAAGTTGATCATGTGTTGATCACAACATTGGTCGAGCTTTGGCGTCTGGAGACGCACACATTCCACTTACTTCATGGAGAGATGGGTATCACCTTACAAGATATTGAGGTGATGTTAGGGGTTCCTGTGGATGGGTTGCTTGTGGTTAGGAAGACAAACTTGAAATGGAAGGACGTGTGCACTGAGTTACTAGATTATCAACCTCTAGACCCGATACCGCATCCTAATGAAAACAAGTCTATCCTTGCTGGGGTGAGTATAAGAGTCAACTGGCTTGAGGCACGATTTGGGAGTCCCCTAGCTGTAGATGCTAGTGATGCTGTAGTGCAGCAACATGCCCACTATCACATACTGGTTTGGTTGGGGTCCGTACTGTTTATGGACAAGTTGGCAGAACAGGTCTCGGTGATACCTTTACAGTTCTTGAACCTAATAAGTGATGCGAATAAGTATAGTTGGGGTAGTGCAACATTAGCTTGGCTGTACAGGCACCTATGTAAGGCATCAGCCAAGAAGACAATGTAGATTGGAGGAGCAGTGATGTTGGTGCAGCTGTGGGTGTATTCGAGGTTTCCACAGATATGCCCTATTACGAGGCCACCACAACAGTCGGTACAGGCAGGTCCCCTCGCCAATAGGTGCGTTTTTTTTCCTATAATTGAGTTTAAGCATTTGTTAGTGAATATGCATACTGTAATGTTTCTAAGTTGCTAAAAATATGTATTACAAAATTCAAATATCAGATAAATTGAAAATAGAAAAACAGTTAGTCATTGTATTACTCTTGAACAGTTTGTAATCTACTTTAGAATAGCCTTGCCACGTGTGTATAAATTCAATTAGCTGATATGTTAGTTAATTCAGTTAGTTTGTTAGCTGTTTTTTTTTTTTTTTTTTTTACGAGTAGTTTGTTAGCTATTGGCTGTTTGTTACTTTTTATAGTTAATTATTGCCATGATTTGTTACTATAATAGCAAGAGTTTAAATGGCCTAGCCTTATAAACAGGTTTTTGATGATTTCTAATTGATTACGTAATAGTGGGATATTAAACTCTGAGAGTTTTTCTCCATGAGTTTATTAGTCTTGCATTCTCCATTATACAACTTATTTCTTCACTGTATGAATGCTACATCACTTGGCAATGCTCCTATTTTCTCATGATTTTAGATATTGTGAGAGACAGCGCCCTTAGCCTCCTTTTTGCGGTGTTGGGCCAAACCCATGTGAATGGGTGGAGTCGTGTTATTGTCTCTCAAAATGGAGGTTCTACTGATTATATTTTCCCTTTTAGATTAAGGGTTTTACAATAGAGTCACCACTTATTTAATTATTGGAAAAAAAATAAGAAAACCATAATTGAAAAATTCATTATTTTATTAATTTGAAATTGAATTTATATTGATCATAGGAAGTTACATGACTTTGGTCCTAGATACAATCTAAGATAAAGTACGTAGCTTTGTTTCCTAGTTACAATCTAAAAATTGAAAATTATAAGGATAAACATTTATCTATCAACCCTTGATCTAAACTCGAAGGCTATGTTACAAAGCAGGAAGGTGTTAGGCACCCACATTGCCAGGTGAAATCGGTCTTCTAGACTATGGTGGTCAACATTCATATCATATAATCCAATATGTTATCAATCAATTTGTATGTTGAATTTAATGTGTGTGCATGTGATAAACCCTAATTCAATTTATTAAGCATTGCATTTAGATTGAAAAATAAATTCTAGTAAATGTGTGTGGATTGTGATATCCTAGATTAAGGGATTTGAAAGAATTATGAAACAAACATCTTTTTTCATATTTTTGATATAGATTTAAGATCAAAACTAGTGTTATGCAAGAACATGTGATGAACAACCAAGAACATGTGAAGAACACATAAGAACATTTTAGAACATTCAAACATATTTAAGGGAATTTAATAATTACTATCATGATTTAATTTTAAATTCTCATCATGGCAACATAAAAAAAAAGTTAGGGAAAGAGATTATACTTTCATGCAAGATCCATGTGGTGGATGAGGAGACTCTTGGTGGAGGTCCTAAGAGTGGAGGAAAAGACGAGCTAGGAGAGGGAGAGTGAGTCTCACTCAATACCTTGAGTCTTAGGAAGACCAAGATATGACAAGACTACTCTACCTTACTAGAACTCAAGAAAGGAGAAGAGAGGGGGGTTTTTGTGTGCTTTAGAATGGAGGAGGGGGGGTTTATATAATAGTGGTGGAGAAAATATGAATGGAAGGTCATTTAATGAGGATTGACAAAAAATTATGAAACTAGATCTTACTTTAGCTTTTGGGAAAATTTGATGCATTAAATGTAAAAATTGGTGGGAGTGAAGAGTAAGCAAAATTTGGTTTTCCCGCAGCTACTGTAACAACCTGTATAGCCAACTTCAAAAAATAATATCTTACTCAATTCTGATCGGAATTGTCCGTTCTTGCGTTCAAATTGAAGCCTCGGATGTCTAGTTTCTGGGAAAATTAACATCATTCACAGATTCAAAATATTCTGAGAGATATCAAGGAAATAGTGAGCAGAGGTCATTTGTTAGAAAATAATTTCAACGCAATTAATAATAATAAGTCCCAAATTAGTTCCCAATTAATATTAATAGGCTCCAATCACTCCCATTTCAAACTTAATTAGTTTTAAATTTACAGTAATTAAAAGATAATTTCAAAAATTACTCATTAAATAATTAATGTTTAACTATCTAATTAATTAAGTGTGTGCAACCTTACCATAAAATATAGTCCTAACCAATCAAATTATGACATATCATTAATCTCAAATTGATTATAATTATGACTAGTCGATTTGATTGTTACAACATCAAGATCATTTTGGTGAAATGAGATTAAGGATTTAGTGACCAAAACCAAGATGCGTATTTTCAAGGCAAAATTACCTTTTTACCCTCCATGTGAGGTTAAATGCGGGTTGTAAAATGGGGTGTCAACAGATATTAAGGTCACATGAATAATAGCTTCACCTTAAAAATTTTCATTTATCGCAAAGCAAAAATTCCCTAAAAAATGTCCTGCATATTCACTTAAGTATGATCGAGTATTGTATAGAAGCCAACTTTTATATAATCGAGTACAAAAACAAGGATACAAACCTAAATAGTTTCAAAATAGAGACATATTGCTGGAGTTTTTGCAAAAGACGGGCAAAAGCCCAATTTCCGTATTGGGGGGGTGTAAACACCCCCCAGTTGCTATTTTAGCAACTGAGAACCCAAAAAATGTTCCAACCCGGTATGTAAATCTTAAAAGTTTTAGAACCCGTGAACAATAGGTACTTATATTTATAATCCACTGCTCATAAGTTTGTAAACACAAATAGTATTAATTTATTCATTTTCTCTCTCTCTCTCTCTCTCTCTCTCTGTGCATTTCTCCCTTAAGTCTTTGAAACTCTCTTCTCTCTAAACTCTCTGCACTTCTCCCTTAGTCTCTCTCAATCTCCGAAACTCTCTTCTCTCATAACTCTACCTTGTGATCCTCATGATTTTAAGCAGTGGGTTTTGGTGATGGCATAGATTGGAGTTTGGGTTGATGGTGGTTGTGGTTGGAGTTTGGGTGGTGTTTTGGTTGGATTTAGGTGGTGTTTGGGTTAAATTTAGGTGGTGTTTGCTGGTTTTGGTGGTGCGTTTCGGTGATTGGTTGCTAGTTTTCAAAGTTTGGGTCGATGCTTGCTAGTTTAGGTGATGGTTGTTTGGGTGGGTTTCAGATTGTTGTTTTGGTGGTGGCTAGGTGGTTGAGTTTTTTTTGTTGATGGTGGTGGTGGTGGGCTATGGGGATGGTGGTTGAGTTTTTTTTTTTTTTTTTTTTTTTTTTTTTTTTTTTGTGTAAAATGGGTTTGATTTTAGGATGGGTATTGATTGTGGTGATGGTGGCAATTTTTTTGGGGGTAATTTTGGTGGTGAAGAATTGGTGTTTGTGGCTGAGTTTTGGTGGAATTTTGGGTGTGTGGGTTTGCTGGAGAAACAGAGAAAAAGAAAAGAGAGAGAGAAGAGAAGAGAGAGAGTTGAATTGTTTATATTATTTAATGTTGTAGTTTATATTATTTTAATAAGTTGTATCTAAAAATAGAAACTAGGATATTTGATGAGTTATAAAATGAGATGGTAAAATAGATAAAATATATTTTTAGGGTATAAAGTAAAACCTTTTTTGCATCTTTGGATGCTAATGCTCTTACCTGATGGATCCCCGCTTCTAACGCAAACTCAACTGCTCTCTTTGCAGAGTTAAGGACACTATTGTGTAATTCACATCTTGGAACTTTAGTCAATCTCATAATTTCTCCTTGAAAAGGAGAAAAAAAGAAAATGAAAGAAAGACGAGCATCTACTTTGTGTGTCATTTAGGCCTAATGTAGGCCACCAGATTTTATGTTAATTATTATATATTTTGTTAAGATTTTTAAGTCTTGACTAATTTCATGACAAAGTTATTGTAATTTTTGGGTTTTGATATTATAATGTAAACAGTGGTAATGAAGGCTGAAACCTGAAAGGTTGAAGCTTCTGTTCATTGTGCAAGAAGACAAACTCGGTTGTGTGAAATTGAAGGCACGATCTTGCAAGATCAAACAAAAACTCTCGATCAATTGAACTATATTATGAAAATTCCGAGATTTTCTTCAAGAGTTAGTTGTGTAATCACCTTTACCCCAAATCCTACCTATATAATACCCTTACTTCAACCTTAATTTCATGAGAGGAAGACCACTGTTGAAAACATAATTTTTTAAATCTAACCGGATTAGACAATTTAGTTCGATTGCATTAAATAGGAACTAACAATCGGGCTGGTTTTTAAAATCTTGAAATGGGAATTCTAAATATTGTGAATTGTTAGTTAAACCTTTGAACCTCTGAACTATTTGTAGTTTTTTTTTTTTTTTTTTTTTTGAGAGTCAAAACTGTGTATTATTATTACGATACTGGAAAATCAGAAATAACAACATGACTAATGTCTGCTGGAACATGCTCCATCCAGACCAATAAAGGAAAAGAAACAATTGCTCTCTTGGCTAAAGCATGAGCTGCACAATTGCCCTACCGCCTAGTATGAGAGAGAAAGTTCGTAGCGAACCCATAATAGACATCGTGTCTTTGATAATCTCACCCATGGATGAATGAGCCCCATCTGCTGTCCTCAACGCCCTCCAAACCACCTCCGAATCACCTTCAAATTCAGAAGCTGTTAATCCCACTTCCACTACAAATCTTGCTGCTCTTCTTGCAGCTAGTGCTTCTAGAACCTCCACAGAACCCGGGTAAGGAATTTTCTCAGCTAAAGCCGCAATAACAAGCCCCTTAATGTCTCTAATTATGACCCCTATCCTTGCTTCCTCCAATTCGGCAAAGACCGCGCCATCATAATTTGTTTTATACGTTCCATCCACTGGGGGTCGCTATTTTATACTTCCTTTTTGTTGCTGCACTTTTGTAATCTGGAGTTTGGATTGAAAGTCCGATAGGTATCCCTTAGCTGCTTCAAAAAAAATTTCAGTCGGCAAGCCTCTCTCATTCAATCTCAACTTGTTTCTTTGGTTCCAAATGAACCAAGCCACCACCCCAAAAAGCTCTAAACTATTTGCCCTTCGTCTCACCACGTTAATTAGCTCTTGCATGTCCTGGAGGAACGGATACTCTGTTTGGACCCAGTTGAAACAGGGGGCCCAAATGTTGGTTAGTTTCTCGCAACTCCAAATGGCATGAAGTGTTGTTTCCTGGTCCAAGAGACAGGCACTGCACTTTGCTTCTTCAAGAACTTTTCTTTTCTTCAGATTAACCTTTGTGGGTAGAGCATTGGAACAAACTTTCCAGAGAAAGCATTTGATTTTATTTGGAACATGGAGCTTCCAAAGTTAAGGAAATGTTTTTTTTTTTTTTTTTTTGGCAAAAATCCAAAATTGACCCTCTAATTTTCAACCTTTTTCATTTCAGTCCTCTAACTTTCAGTTTTGTCATTTCAATTCTCTAACTTTCAATTGTTGTCAATTCGGTACTTCGTTAAACCCCCGTTATGTCCTACTGTGAATTGAGCCAAAACGACGTCGTTTTGGCTCTGTTTTGGCTTTTTTTTTAAAATAAAAAATAAATTTTGAAATTAAAAGAAAATTAAAAAAAAAAAAACTAATGAGTGGATGACAACGTAGCTGAAGGGTAGCAACTAGTGAGTGGACGATGTTATCGTTGTTGCTGATTTGCTGTTATCAATGGAGCTCTTCTGCTCGCAAGACCCAACCTCCAAGATAATACATTTACCAAATCATCACACTCGTACCCACATATTCCCTCGGATTAATCCAAGAGTGACTAGTCCTGGTGGTCGACGGCGTAGCAACTACCGTAGTAGGTGGTTGGTGAGAGTAGAGGTAGCGGTTACGATGACACTGGTGGAGCAGATTGGAGGTAAGATGGTGGTGGAGCTAGTAGGAGCTTCCAACGAGCTAACAGAGAGGACAAAGAAAGTACAATTGAGTAGCTCCTCTAACATACTGTTCAAGTCTCTCAAACTCTCTCTCCCAATCTTCCACACCTTGCCTCTCGCTCTTGATGGCCGCTCTTCTGTCTCCGAGGCTCTATCTCTAGCTCTTCCTCTAGCTGACCTTCAGGTACAGTTGCCCATTTTGCCCATTTAGCTCTTCTCCTAAATGTTTTTTTTTTTTTTTTTTTTTTTTTTTTTTTTTTTTTTTTTTTTTTTTTAATTCTGAAATTTATTAAAAAGAGAGAGAGAGCTAAAACGACGTCGTTTTGGTTCAATTAACGGTAGGACATAACTGGGGTTTAACGGAGTACCAAATTGACAACAATTGAAAGTTAGAGGATTGAAATGACAAAACTGAAAGTTAAAGGACTAAAATGAAAAGGGCTAAAAGTTAGAGAGTCAGTTTTAGATTTTTGCATTTTTTTTATTGGAAAAATTTTTAAAAAGGGGCGTGCAAGGGATGAAACCCTAAACCTCTAGCCCCCAAAGTCTTATTGAAGATTTTTAAACAATTTGGATATATCTATTGCCTTTTAACATGTCATACCTTCTTATTAGTATTTTTTAAAACACTTAATATATCTTTGATTTCTAAGGGTTATTGGATATATATATATATATATATATATATATATATATATAATTAGCAATATTCTCTGAACAGAACATTGTTAGCCTACACAAGACATTAATGTTCCCTTCTAGTAGGCTTAAAGAAATGGTCCCCTAAACATTACTTCTTTTTATTTTTATTTTTAAAAAAAACTTACAGTGGCATATATCCAAAAGGGCCTAATTCTTAGATACACAGCACAGATTTTAAACCTCTTTAACTCACACTCATTTTTCAATGTGGGATTAACCCACTGTTTTTTTCTTTTGAGAATACTAAGTATTTTTAATACACACACGAGGAGAGGAGAGAAGATTTTTTTAAAAGAAACTTACAGTGGTGTATATCCAAAAGAGTCTAACTTTTGGATACATAGCACATTACTTAAAAAAATGGTATTTTGCCTATGCTTCTGAATAAGCTTGTATTTTTGTCAAAAGGTTACTCAAGTCAAATCATAGGTCAGAAGAAATCATTTTCAAAAATACAATTTACAAGCAATATATTTTTCTCGTTAGACTCTTCTTCTTTTTTTATTTATTATTATTATTTTTTTTGAGATGAAACAATAGTAGACTTTATACATACAAAAACATGCTATACAATGGGGATGAGAAAAGAGAGGTATTCTTCTAATCAAACAATGACCTCTCTTTCTATTTTGCAACACTAGCCAAAGCTAGAGAAGCACAATTACATCGTCAATGTATACTATTAAAAAAAGAAATAAATAAAATCAAAACTATCTCTAATCAGTGTGATGTATTCAAAGATCCAAGCAATCTCAAGAGAGAAAAGTCTATTAGAATTCAAAAGATTAATAAGTTCAGAATTACTTTCCACCGTAACTATAGAGAAGCAGGTACTTTGACAGAATAGCAAAGCTCTCCTCATTACTGAAGCAGCTGTGCAAAGAGGGTTCAATTTCTTCTCTTCCTGAATGCATGAGGTAGCTAACACTTCTCCTTAATGATTCCGAATGAGCAAACCAAAACCCACAGTTGAAGATTTCTTTAACTGTGTAATCTTTAGACCTAACCTTCTTACTTTTATTCTTTGCTTAGAAACAGGAGTGAGCAATGGACTCGGCCCACCCGAAAACCCGACCTGAGAGGTTTTGGACAGGTCTGAGGATATTTGGGTTGGGTTTTGGGTCTTATTTTCGGGTTTCGGGTTGGTATCGGGTTGGGCATTGGGTCATATAAAAACAGTAGTCTGAACCCGATTTTTTCTTTTGAAAAAAACCATACTCTCTCTCTCTTCGCCTCCCTCAGCTCTTCGCCTCCCTCAAGCCTTAGCTACCTCCCTCAGCTCTTCGTCTCTGTGTAAGTCGAATATATTACTTTGTGTACAAACTGTAAATAGAGCTGAAATTCTTTGAGGGTTTTTAAATTGATTATCAGAATCAGTCCAGTTAGATTTATCATCTTTGTGTGTTTGCACTTTGATTGGTTTCTGAGAAAATTGTGGAAGAAAAAAATGAACTTAAAATTCGGGTTTTCATATTTTTCTCACATTTGGGGTGTTGCTAGTGGTGTTATTTTTCGTGGGTTGAACTCAAAATTTAAACTTTTTTGGTTCATTCCCCACATTTTCTCGGCAACCAAACATAGGATTGGTGGATATTCACTCCTAGTTTCTTGTTAATTTAGTTGGGTTTTTAATACTTTCAGATTTTGGGCTTTTTTTCTATGTGAATATCCTATTTAGGTTTGATTTTCTTGCGTTTTGTGATGTGGGTTTGGCTTGAATCGTTTTTTTAAGGACCCATTTCGATTATTATTATTATTATTTTTTCTAGGTTTTTAACTAAAGAGCTGTGCTCCTCTGCCTCTCTCACTGAGTTCTCTCTACATGTGTAACAATGTAAGTCATCCACTCATCCTTCTCTTTGTTGGGTTTTTTTTTTTTTTTTCCTTGTCTTATTCTCTGATTTTGGGAGTTCTTACATCTTTTAGGAACAATCCTTTTCATATTGATGAAAAAGAACTACTTTGGATTTGATGGGTTGGTGGGGTTTTGTGTTTTCTGTGATGTTATGTTGTTTTATTGTGTTATTTTTCTTAGCATAGTCTAATTTTCGGTTTATATGTGTTTATAATCAATGGGGGGTTTTTGTATGTTGTCGACAATATGAGAATGTGGAAAAGAATATAGAAAGCAGAGCTGGGTCTTTTTTGCACTAAAAAGGAAGAAAATGAAACTATAAATTAAGAAAATGAAAAGGAAGTATCTGTAGTTGCATTCAAGTCTATGTGATTGATCCAACACAAAATAATAATAGGTAAAACAATGATAGTCATTTTTGTTTGCTTGATTGTCTGACTTAGCATTGGCGTCATCGTTTTTGGTTGCATAACTCTCTTGAAGACCAGTTTTCTTTTTTCAAAAGTAATACCTTCTGTTCTTTGATTTTGAGCTTGTTTTAAATAATCAAGTATGATCATATCTACCTACATATAAGAGAAACTCTATATATAGCTATTTTATCATCATGCCAATGTTGTTGTGAAGCTCATGCATTTAATATAGTAGGTCTGTTGTGTCTTAGCCTCTGATTAGGTCTTATTATGCATAGATGCTTAGTGTATATAGTATAGACTATGACATTAATTGTTGTCGTTTCTTTGATTAAAGGTGTTAGTACCAATTATAGTTAGGAAACAATAGGCCATCGTCTTTTTGGAAATGAGTTTGAAGCTAATGACTTGAGATTTATGATTGGTTTGTTTTCTTAAAATCCTATTGTATTTTTATTTTATTCAAAAGAAAAGAGAAAAATCTCAACACCCAAGCCTATTGTAAGTGTATGTGTGTTGATTTAAATATTGGAAATTAAACTTTTCAGTCAGCTTCAAAAGCCTCGCTAAAAAACCCTTTTTTTTTTTTTTTTTTTTTTTCTATTAAAAATTTTATGGGCAACATAGGATTGCCTTTTTATACTAGTGGTTTTGGTTCTTTTAGTATAGATGATGATACACTTACTAATGTAACAGTAGTGTTTGAATATTTTCTTGTTGTTTCAATATTAAGTTGCATAGACTAATAGATTACTAATGTCTCTGTTGCTCATCTTTCTTATTTTGTGTTGTAGCCTCTCAATAGATCAGGAAATGGAGAATCTTGAATTCTTGAACAGTAATAATTTTTAATGATTGATTTGTTTTGTGTGGTAATAGGTCATGGATTCAATGGAGCCTACACAACCTAATGTTGCCACTGCAAGACCAACTATGAGACCTCCTTGTCCACCATAGGTGATATCTTCTTCTAATCCTAATAAGAAAAAATCACCATCAACAGCTTGGGACCACTTTGAGAAGTTTATAGATGAGGAAGGTAGAACTAAGACAAGATGTATATATTGTAGCAAGGAGTACATGGCTGATAGTAAAATTTATGGGACATCTAATTTAAAAAACCATACACCAATTTGTCCTGAATATCTTTATAATGAATTGCATGATGGACAAGACCCATTGTCCAAGGATGTAGAGGAGGGAAATCTAGTGCCTGGGACTTTTACAAATGTTGTGGGTAGAAAAGTTCTTGCTGAAATGATCATATTGGATGAGCTTCCATTTAGGTTTGTAGAGAATCAAGGATTTAGAAGGTTTTGTAATGTCTTCCAACCTAATTTTAATATCCCATCTTGCTTCATGGTAGCTAAAGATGTGAGTCGGATTTATTTTGAAGAGAACGATAAGTTGAGAAATGCCTTGAGAGGTCGTAGGCTTTGCCTTACCACTAACACATGGACTTCAATACAAAATTTTAATTACATGTGTCTTACTTGTCATTTTATAGATGATGATTGGAAGCTACATAAAAGAATTTTGAATTTTTGTATTGTCGATAACCATAAGGGAAAAACCATTGGCAAAATGGTTGAATCTTGTTTAGAAGAGTGGAATATTGAGGGGATTTTCACCTTGACGGTGGATAATGCTTCCTCAAATGACGTAGCCATTAGTTACTTAAAAGAAGCTACTAATATGTGGAAAGGTATTGTTTTGGGGAATGAATTTGTTCATGTGAGGTGTTGTGCTCAGATCCTGAATCTTATTGTGACCGATGGCTTAAAACATCATAATAAGTCACTTGATAGGGTGCGTCACGCGGTTAGATATGTGAAAGCTTCTCCAAATAGGTTACAAACCTTCAAGAGGTGTGTGGAGAAAATGAAAATAGAGTCAAAGGCTATTCTATGTTTGGATGTGGCCACTTGATGGAACTCCACCTATAAAATGTTGGAAAATGCTGAAAAGTTTGAACATGCATTCAAGCGGATGGAATATGAAGATCTTGATTATATTCTACACTTTCAGGATGGGGACTATGATAGGAAACCCCCAAATGAGGATGATTGGGAGACTTGTAGAAAATTTGTTAAGTTTTTGAAACTTTTTTATAATGCCACAAAGAGGTTTCGGGTTCCTTGTTTGTGACATCAAATGCTTTCTTTGATGAGATATATATGATTAAAAGAAAGATAGATCTCTTTTCTAGGAGTGAGGACCAATTTTTGTACTCAATGGCAAAAACAATGAAAGAGAAGTTTGATAAGTATTGGAGGAGCGGGGAGGATTCATCAAAGAAGGGAAATGTGCTTTTGTATGTTGCTGTGGTGCTTGATCCTCGAAAGAAGTTGGATTATTTGAATTATTGTTTATCAAATTTGTATGGGGAGAATGTTGCTAAGGTTATCACCGACCTTGTGGAAAGTGTATTGAAACGCTTGTATGAGCATTATAATTCAACTCATTCATCATATGTGTCAATACAAAGTGCGAGTGAGATATCAAGGATGGAAGGTGTTGGTGTTGATGTTGTTGATGATGATGATGATGATCTAGACAGATTTATTGCCTTTCAATACAAGGCTTTTAGGCAAGGAAAACAACTTGTTGGGTGTGTAGATGAGGTTGCAAAATACTTGATGGAGAATATTGAAGTGGAAAATGACAAAACCTTTAATATACTGGCATGATGGAAGTATAATACTAATAAGTATAGTATACTATCTCGATTGGCACAAGATGTGTTGATTGTACCTGTTTCTACTGTGGCTTCTGAGTTGGCATTTAGTATGGGAGGACGTATACTAGACCCATTCTATAGTTCACTTGCCCCTGAGATGGTACAATCTCTCATATGTACTCAAAATTGGCTTCAATCTTCAGTGCAAATTTCGCTTCGACAAGCCATGGATGATGTTGAGCTATTTGAAGATTATGGAAAATGTAATATTCTTAAAATTTATTAACTTGTGCTTTAACTGAAATTTAATATATCTTGTTAGTGCATTAAATGGAATTTAATATATATTGTTGTTCTAAAATGTTTTGAAGCTTTTTTGGAAGCGAAGTTAGCTTCACCTTCAGCAACATCACTTTCACGATCAAGCACTGTTACAAATCTTGATTGATCTATCTACATACATTGGTGAGTTTTTTTTGGATTCTGTTTGTGTTAGGATTAATTAATATGATATTAGATTATCTCAGTGAGTATTGTTTTTCTTGATTTGGTTGGTTGTTTTGATCTTAGTTATGTTGAATGGGATATGAGTATATCTCAAAAATTTGACTTTTGTTAAATGACTTGTTTATTATTGATTTTTCCCCCTTGGTGCTGTAGGTGGAAAATATTGGAGCAACTTTCACTTGGAGCTTGGAAATGGAAGCTCTTTTGTAATTACTTTAGCTTGTAATTCTGATGTTCAATGATCTAGAGATATCTTAGCAAGTTTTTCATTCTTTAATTTAGGTGATGCGATTTGCACATTAATTGTTTGGTCAAAAGTTGAGTTAATAAAGTTGTACATAGAGTTTTCAATGCTTTACCTGGGATTTGTTGGGTATTGGATCTTATAAATAGTGAAAACAAGTCTAACTAGTTCTTTCTTTGGGGGGAGTGCTATTGTTGGTTATGTTGAAAGTTGCATATGTGAGAATACTGGGAACTATTGAGGATTTGACTTAACACTATTGAGGAATGTGTTAAGTCACATTGCAATTTCCTTGATGGCTAATTGGAGATGAACCATGCAATTTTGTGTTTTTATTGTGTATATTCATTTAATAGTCATAAATGTGGCTTGCTAAGGAGATTTTAGCTTTTATTTTCTACTGTTAATAGCAGATTCAAATAGTTAAATAGTATGATTTTTTTTTAAAAATGATTTGATATTGGATTTTTTCTTTAAATGAGAGATTATTATTGCAAAAAAGAATATAGTAACATTTAGTATAAAGGATCATGGAAAAAAAGCAGCAGGAAAAAAAAAAAAAAAAAAAAAAGTCCAACCCGAGACCTGACCTAAGACCTGGAAACCGACCCGATTTCAGACCTGATTTTCCGAGTCAGGTCGGGTTTCAGGTAGCCAAACCCGATTTCTATCGGGTTGGGTTTCGGATCGAGATCAGTCCTACTTAGTAATATTAAAGGATTTCTAGAATTATTAATTATTAAATAATTATATTATTTATTAGAGCGAATCACACCAACCTCTTTTAAGGTTTCATAAAATGACACTCCTTCCAAATGTTTCAAAAAATGACACTCTCACCCTTGTGATTTTATAAATGCAATAGATAAGTCCATCCCCTCTTTTATATACGTTCTTATCTAATGGAATATATTTCGTTAAGAAATTAATGGTTTGAGAGGGGATAGATTTATCTATTTCACTAATATAATTTTAAAGATTGGAGAGTGTTATTTCTTGAAACGTTTATGGAGTATCATTTCATAAAATCTGAACCGAGATAGATGTAATTTGCCTTGTTTATGGACTATCTGTCATAAAAAGAAGTTGGACAGTGATTGTTTCACATCCAACAGTGTCCATATTTCACTGTCTACCAAAAACATTTTGTGAAATTATCCTAATTTATAAAATATTAGTGATTATTGTAATGACAATTGCTAGGCTTTGGTACCCTCTCTTTATCGTCTTCCAAATTGAAGCCTATATACGTTGTCTCTTAATAATATATAGATTTGTAAGAATCATCCTTATTTTGTTGTGGCGAAGGAAAGGGTTCGATCTTGTAATCTTAAGGTGAAGGTGTTTAAAAAAGAAAAAAAAAAAAAGTGAGGGTTCTGAGAATTAATTCTTTATCATTACAAGTCCTTTATGAAATCAAACCTTATGACTGACCAATTAAAAAATTGGACAAATTCTATGATGTTGAGAATTAAGAAACCAATCACCGTATGCCAATATTGTACACGGTGTGAAATTGGAAAACGATTCTACTTTATTCAGTATCTCTGTATTTCACTTTTTCATTACAAAATCAAGGAATATCGTACAAAACTCCGTAAACAGTTCAATGAATTGAAGGTGTATATATATATATATATTCAGGGGAAAAAAAAGGTTCCTCGACTTGGCACATACCATGTTCGACCACGTAGAGAGATCAGATGATGTCGCCAGGAGCAAATTATAACCATATCAAACTCAAAAGAAATTAACAAGAAAGAGCACAAGACAAAAAAGAAAAGAAAAAAAAAAAAAAAAAAAACCAGAATCAGATTCCCCCCGTGTCTCTTTCTTTCTTTCTTTCTCTCCCTCTCTCTCTACTTGATTTGCACCCACATTGCCTTACTTGGAACCCCACGATAAACCACAAAGATCAGATAGTACCCAGAAGGAGCAACCTCACGTGTAGGCGGTGCCACTACGTTAACTTGGTAAACAGTAGGGAAAACCTTACGCACATCAACTTTACCAAGAAAAATCAGTCTTTGATTCATAGAGTACCCGTGCGTTGTAAATGGTGGTGCATACATGCTCACCTTCACATCTCTCTTATCCACGAATGACTCACCAAGCCTAAACTGCACCATGAAGTTTTTTTCGTAAGTTAGAGTGGTCTCCGATGCCTCCTCTATGATTATTGGCCTGTGTATAGCTAATGCTGGGTCCAAATAAGGCGGTGAAAACTTCTCTATCCTCATCTCTGTAGGATACTTGGCCGTGAAGTTATACCCTGGATTAGGGTTACTACCTCCTACTAAAACTTTCCCATCAGGAAGTAATGCAACCGCAGAATGATACATTCGTGGAATTATAGTGGGATTAAGCACCTTAAACCTTTGGTTCATAGGCTTATAAGGACTATAAAGTATCGGATTCAAGTTCGGGTCTTCGGCCGAGTACCATGCTGATGTACCTTGCTTGGCGCCGTTGAGAATCAAGAGGTCTCCATTCGGAAGATTCAGCATATCCCCCATGACACGCGGTGTAGGCATCGTTTCCTTCTTCCATTGAGCGTTAGGTTTTGTGATTTGAAGCCTGTTGCAATCTTGTAATGCCGGTATGAAGATTGAGTTTTGGGCTAAAGTATAGGCCTGTGGCTTCGCCCCACCGCAAATAATGACCTCAACTGCGATGGTCGCGGCATTCTTGACGTAGAGTTTTATAGGAAGGAGAGCCGACATCGCTGATGCTGGGTAGTTGCGGGAGCCGCCTTCCAAGATTGGGAACTCTTTGATGATCTTGTTGGTCTTAGGGTTGAGGAGAACTGAGCGGTTGTTTGCGAAGATGAAGACGTTGCCATCGGAGGAGAGGTGGACGAAAGGGTACAAGTTGTTCTCTTCTATATCAGTGGTTTGGTAGAGGAATGGAAACTTGATGGATTCGGCATTGGATTTGCCTTCTGGTGGAACGTATTCGTAGCTGAATGACTTGCGGCCACCCACCAAAAAGAAACCACCATCGGCTAGGGTTATTTGTGTTGCATACCTTAATTAGGAGACAAGGTACCAAAGAATAGATAAGTAATAAATAGAAGAGTTTGATTCTAATAAAATATTATATTATATTATTTTAGTTTTAAGAAGTGAAATGTTAGGATATTTTAAGAAAATATATATATATATATATATATATATATATATATATATATTTATATATATATATAGGAGAGTTCAAATTCCCCTCTACTCCACTTGTTGTAACAATTTAATTGGAGTAATGTTAGAGATACAAAATTCTTTATTAAATTTTTTACAAATTGTTAATTTGTTAATTTGGTGAGTGTTATTGTAAATGAAAAAAGTGATGTTAATAGTAGATCAATGTGAAAACCAATAATAAATTGACTATATTAACAATTTGTAAAAATATTATAAAATAGTTTGTACTTGTAGCATTATTTATTTAGAATCCGTTTGTGAACAACTTATTTAACTGAAATTGAAAATTTTTTGTTGAAAGTATTATAAATAAAGATAAAAGGTAATTGAAATAGTACAGTAAGTTCCATAAATAGTACCAAAAAGTGTAATGAGGCTCATGAATAATATAAAAAATAAGCTAAAATAATAAAAAAACCTGGCTTTTTAAACTAATGTCAAATACATACTTGATTGTAAATTTATTTTGTCTAGAGTTAGATTTATCTTCACTAAGGATAGTTAAAGATGGTATTTGCAAAAGGCATTCTTATATATATGTATATCCTAATTTGGATCAAGAACTGAATAAAGCACATGCACATACATACCATCTTGCGTCTGCCAGTGTATATTGGAATTCTTTCCAATCGCAGTCCTCACATGTATCCATGTATCTAACAGTTCTTGTTCCGTCTTTCCATCCACCAGTGCTAATCAAGATACCATCGGCAGTGAGGCCTCCTGATGAGCACCATGGGTCAAACACCATCTGCACCAAGTTAAGTAAAGCTCATCAGACCATAATTAAGAAAATTAAGGACCAAGATTATAAGCAAAATTAATTAATTCAGATTTCATGAAAATACGAACCTTGAGTGGTCTCTTATAGCCTGTGTTATAATCAAATTCCACACCGTGAGACCAACAATCCTCTTTGTCTCTTTTCTTGTCATCCTTGTAGGGAATGCATTCTCCGTTGGGCAATTTAAGAGTTGACATGCGAAATGCTGTGGCATCGAACATTATGATCTTGTTGTTAGGAAGTAAATTAACGTGCATGGCATTGGCGCCAGAGTCCGCGGAAAGCAGCATCCACAACCCTTTATAGTCTGTCTCAAAAGGAGGATTTGCCCCCTGATCAGCTTTATCAGTTTCACCACCAATACCAATGGATCCAATTATAGGGATTGTGATACCAGGAAGCTTAAGCCCTGGATTTTTATCTTGGTCATCATTAGATCCCCTAAACGGATTTGGGAGCCAAAATTGTGAATGCACGGTAACTAGCAAGAGAGGGAAAACAATGAGAGTTCTAAGCAAGGCCGCCATTGAAGAAATGCCTTCAATGGGTGCCTCACGGCGTTTAAAACCACAATGTTTTTTTCCTTTTTCTTTTGCTTCTATTTGTTTTCGATCCCTTCTTTCCCTCTCCATCTCTCTTTGGAATTTAAGGTTGCAATGAGTCAGTTATAGTTTACTAAAATAGTTTTTGGTTGCTCCTTGTTTAGAGGAAACTTTCGTAATAGTTTGTTAGAATTTAATATGAGCCAGGGAATGATAGAATTTCAGTTTCCATATGCGGAACTAAAACTGTACAACCAATACATTAACAAAAACCCCCGTCTCCCTATCTCTTAACCATTTAAAATTTTTTATTATTTGCTTCATATATATACTACTAGATTTGAACCTATGGTGACCACTCTATAATACTACTCTTTTTTGTCAAGTCAAAATGCCAACGAATTTCTTTGATGTAGGTGGTTTTCGATTCCATTTCTCTTATTTGACAACAAAATAATTAACAAATTATGTTTATAATCGTTGTAATGATATGTTATGATTGATGCACAATAAAACATATGTCAGTAGTAAGACTAGGTAAAAGTAATGTTAACTTAATACCTTAGCAAGTTAGAAACATTTTCTACATTTCTTTTTTAAATGTTATAAACATATTTAATCTTAGAATGTAACCCAACAATAGCAACAAACGCAAAAAATTTTCACTACATTTTAACAACATATCTAGCTGTCCTACCACCTCACACACTTGAACCCACGCCACAACTGAAAAGAAAAAAGAAAAGAAACAAACGAAGAAGAGGAAAACAAATAGCCATGCAAGGTAGAGAGAAGAGAGCCAATCTAGGAGGGAGGGGTGGCAGAACGGTGGCTCTGAAAGAAGCGTTAAGAATTTTGGGTTTGGGTGATCTCTGTGTTCTCTATTTTTTTTTTGCTTCTTATTTTTATGTGCAAAATAAGGAAAAAAACTGGTTTCAGCGTTTGTTATATATATATACACATTTAAAATTTGTTAACAATGAACATAAAATCCTAGTGTGGACCTCAATAAAGTAATACTTAAAAAAATTGAACTGCAAATGAGATAGTAAGTACGACCAGGCCTTATATATATATAAAAGATTCTCCAATTGAAGCGCATTCAATTAAGATATCTACACAATAGCTTGTAGTTTAATCGATCAGTACTTTTCTATGCACAAAGTCTTTGAAGATTTGGAGAAATATGCACAAAGTCTTTGAAGATTTGGAGAAATAGGGAGAGTGACAGGATTAACAACATATTGTAATTATCTTTAAAAAAGAGAGTAAACTATCTATATAGAAAAAGAGTCAAACCAGATCTATTATAAGCTAGCATGCAGATGCCAACTATTTGATTCGTTAATTTGAAGATACCAGAGCTACCTAAAGAAACAGAGATTGAGAGTGCCTTTTCAAAGAAACACATTTATGGGGGGTTTACCATGATGTGCCTTTGATGTGATGCACATTACGATAATGAGACATTAAGGCTCCGCTTGGGAGTTTATAAAGGAATGAAATGGATTGGAATGGAATGATAATTAAAGAATGGAATAGAATTGAATAGAATGGAATGGAATGGATTTAAGCAAAGGAAAGGAATGGCAAAAAATGGAATGGAAAAGAATGAAATTAAGTAACCTTAATTAGATATTTTAAAATAAAAGAATGGAAAAGAATGAAAATGAATGGAATGCAAGTAATCTTGTTTAGGAGCAATATGAAGGGAATGAAATGTAATCATTTTATAACAATATTACTATTAGACCCTTATTTTAAAATAAATAGTTGAATATATAGGGGTATTTTGAGAATTTTAATAAAAATTTCATTAAACCTAAATCCATTTCTTCCTATTTCTCTCAATTTCGGGGGGAACAAAAATTTGAGATTTTGAGGGCTTAGAAAGGAATGAGTATTCCCTCTTAACCATTCTATTCCCTTCTACCTAAACTCACAAACAAGGGAATGAACTTTTCATTCCCTCCGTTAAAACTCCCAAACAAGAGGAAAAGAAGAATATTCTAAAAATATTCTTTTTATTCCATTCCATTCCCTCCTCCCAAGCAGAGCCTAAGATGTTTGTTTCATTTGAGTTTTTATAATATTACGATTATCTAAGATTACAAAATATATCACATCACCTTAATTTCATCGACGACTTAAATGACGGATCTTACATTACATATTTATGGGAATGTTATAATTTTTCCTAATTGACAAAATTGTCCATTGTAAGACCATTTGCATCAATCAATGCAAAATAGAAAATGGTATCAATTTTACACATTCAACTCCCAAAATTACCCACATTAGTTAAACCTAAAATATGTAAATTTACTTAGTTATTGTAGTAATTTTGTAAATTTACACGGACACTATTCACTTTGTATATAGTTTTTTTTTTTTTTTTTTTTTTTTTTTTTTTTTTTTTTTTTTTTTTTAAACGTATTTAGAGGCTAAAGGAAAAGAGTGAATGGTGGTTATTATGTGTGAAAAAAGAGAAACAATTAAAAAAAATCAAGAAAAATTGATATTTTAATGTAATGTAGTGTAAAATAGATAATTTCATGTGGATTGTTTTGAAAAGTGAGTCTGTAAAATAGAAAAATTAGGTTTTTATAGTAAAATAGACTGAATTTTTTGCACAAGTTAATGTGAATGCACTAATAAATTTTTAATTACAAAATTATCCTTAAAGTATTTTTTTAAAACCCTAATCTAGTTGCACTCTCTCTAACCATATTCTCTCTCCAGCCTAAATCAGGGTACAAGTTCTTATTCGAAGCAAACACACTCCAACAGCCGGGACCCTCGAATGCTGAAGCCATGAAACCTCTCTGGAGTAAAGTATGGAGTTTGGAGGTGCCAAATAAGGTTAAAAACCTGATCTGGCGTGCATGCTTAAATTCCTTACCCACTAAAGTGAACCTGGCTCGCCGTAAAATCACCTCTGATGGTTTGTGTGATATCTGCAGAGTGCACCAAGAAGACACGGTTCACGCTCTGTATGGCTGCCCAGTGCTGAGTTCCTTATGGAATCAAACTCCAATATGGAATCATGAAGCACTCAAGGGTAGCAAAAGTTTCACTGACGTTATGGGTTTTGTTTTTGCAGGTAATAAGGACCCGGAACTATTCTCTCTTGTCATATGGAACCTATGGAATCGCCGCAACAATCTTCGCCTCGGCAAAACAGCTCTGCCCTTAGACAAAATAACAGAGCATGCTCGGGAAAGACAACTCGAAGCTCTCGCACCTTCAGCGAATCCATCTCTGCACCGGGGTCAACATCAGATGGCCTGGTCTTCGCCGGAAGCTCAACGATACAAGATAAACTACGACGCGGCAATATTCGTTGAAGACAATACAGCTGGACTGGGAATTGTAATACGGAATAGTGAAGGTCACGCACTGGTCTCACTGACGCAACAAATACCTTTGCCAGCCACTGTGATCGAGACCGAAGCACTTGCAGCACGGAGAGCGACGGAGCTTGCACTGGAACTCGGACTAGAAGACATCGTTCTGGAAGGCGACAATGAACCTCTGTTTAAAGCTTTGAAAAACAGAGGTAGAAGTTTAGCACAGCATGGTCATCTTATAAATGATATTTTATTCCTCAGTTCCTTTTTTACAACTTTTTCTGTATCCTGGGTACGACGCCAGTGCAATAAGCTGGCCCACTCCCTAGCTCGTAAGGCAAAAGGTCTACCTGTTATGACTGTTTGGATGGGTGACATCCCACCAGACCTTGTATCAGTTTTCCAGGCAGATTTATCTAGCCTGCCTTAATAAAACATCTTTGTCTTCTTTCTCAAAAAAAAAAAAAAAAAAAAAAATATTCTCTCTCCAGCCAATGTTGATCTTAAATAGATCTTTGGAAGAAAAATTTTCATCTTAAATAGATCTCGCACCTGTTTCCTTCTAGAAGTTTAGTTCTTGGTTCTAAGATTTTTTTTGGTTTGTTTCTTGGGAAAATTTCACACACGTAGGGAAAGCCTCTCTTCCATCAACCACCACCACAACCATGGCTTCTTCAGCGCGCGATTACATCTCAGACTACAACTCCACCGCTTGAAGAAACTTTTACTACATCGATCACATCTCCAAGAACCAAAACTTCGTCTTTGACTTTGCTTCCCTCTACCACTCGATTTTCTAGCCAAAATCACCATTACCGAGCACCTCTATCTCCCCTGGCAGCCCTTCCATGTCTATGTCTATCTCTCTCTTTCAAATTTGTAGTTTTGGATCTCTCCCTCACTCTTCCTCTAATTCATTTATGGATCTAATTTGATTATTATATTAGAAACTTTTCTAGATTTCAATTAGATCCGATGGAAAAATAGAAGTAGGAAAATGGACAATGGCGATTTTGAGTTTGATCAGAAATATATTTGGTGAAGATAACGTGGGTCTGTTTGGGGGAGAAAAATTTGTTTATTTTTTTGGAAATCTAAATTGCTTGGTAGATGAGAAACTGAAATAAAATTTTGTTTAATATTTCTGTTATGGGTTGTAGTTGTTTGGTATGGTGAATAAGTGCAAGAAAGTGAGAAATTCTATCTATTTTTTGTGTGGATTTATTTAGTCGGTGAGAAAGTGTAGGAAAGTGAAATTTTTTTTTGGTAGAAAGGAAAGTGAGAATTTTGTTTAATTGTTTTGTAAATCTCGTTGTTTGGTTGATGAGAAAGTGTAGGAAAGTAAAATAAATTTTTATTTAATTATTTTGTGGGATTTTTATTTAAAAATAAAATTTTGTTTAAATATTTCAAGGGACATTTATGGAAATTTCATTGTAAAAACTGTAATTATTTTAAGAAAGGTAAGAAACTAACAAAATAAAAAGCGACATTACATTCTTGTAATGTCATAGGAATGTGACTATTGAACCAAACATGTAATGTTACAATCTTTTAATGAGATTCAATGAATGTAACATTATAGTGTGACGCAACATTAAGTGAACCAAATGTCCCTTTAAATGTAAAATATTAAAACAATATACTTATAAACTAGTATTTCCAATTAAAAAAAAAAAAAGTCCCTCAAAAGTCATGAATCACAGATTAAGGAGATAAGTTCACCAAATATGTTCTTTATTTTCCCTAATTGCAAATTGAATGTACGTTGGCAAGAAAAGTCACATGCAACTAAAACACTGGTCAAAGTCGTTTAATGGAAATGGCAAACACCCTTGTAAGAGCACTCGCATTGGGCCTAGCAAATGCCAAATGTAAGGAAAATTTGGCATTTCAGGCCCAAAGGAGTTTAGCATTCGGACTGCCAAATGGGAACAATTGTAAAAAAAATTTACAATGTTGCTACAGTGCCATTCTACATGTAGAATGGCACTATAGCACTATTGTATACATTTTTTAATCACTTTTATTCTCTCTCTCCTCTATCTTCACTTTCTCTAGGGCTGAGACGTCTTCTTTCTTTCTCAACTCTTTCCTTTTGTTTTCTCATCTACCTTCTCTCGCTCTCTTCCTCTCTCACCACCGCTGCCTTACAAGTTACCGATCTCACCGCCGCCGACCTTACATGCCGCCAACTCGCCACTGATATCGCCCCCGATGTCCAGATTTTGATCATCATCCTCCTCTCTCTCAATCTCAGACTCTTTCACTCTCCCCTTTTCAGCTCTCTCTCTCAAATGAACATACAACCTGTCTACCATGGCCATCGTCGCCTCGCCGTCTCGCCCCTCACCAATCTAGGTTTTTGGGTTGTGGGTTGATTTCGTGGGTTTATGGTGTGGGTCTTTGGTTGATTTTGGATTATGGGTTGTGGATGGTGTTGTGATGGTGTTGATGGTGAGTTTTAGGTGGTGATGTTGTTGTGTTTTTTCTTTGTTCTTTCGTGGTGATGGGTTTGTGTAATTTTCATTGGTTTTTTAGATGATTTTTGTTGCAAATTTGGTTGGATTTGGGTTGTGGTAATGGTGGCCAGTGGTTATGGTGGCCAGTGATTACGAGTGGATTTGGGATATATTATTTGTGAGCTGTTGTGCTGGTGTTGATGGTGGCCGGTGGTCATGGTGGCTGGTGATAGTGGTTTTAGTAAATTTGTGGTTGTTCTTGAACAGAAAGAATGAAAGAGAAAGAATAAATAATGTGTTGCATTGTAAATGACAGTGATTTTGGGATTTTATTCTGTAAAAATATTATTTTAATGAGTAGAATAGGAAAATAAAAGTTGGGATGTTGTGAGTGTTGAAAAATGGTATGGTATAAATGATAAAGTGAGTTTTGAAATGGTAAAATAGAATTTTTTTGTAAATTCCGAATGTGAATGCTCTAATAGGGATCAGAGCAGTGATGCTAAAAATTTTAGATTTTAGCAACTAAAAAATTCACTTTTTCTATTTTACCACTTTACTTAACCATACATTCAGCATTAAAAATTCTATTTTAACATAAAACACATTAAAATAATATAAATAATTTCTACCACAAACACCATTCCACAGCCTCAAAACACCCACAAACAGCCATACCCACGGCCAAACACTTACCCACAACCACAAAACACCCACATAACACCCATAACCATAGCCAAACAACCATATTTCTCAGCAAGCCACCAGCCACAACTCTCCCCATAAAATTACTTTTGAAAACCCAAAATTTTTTTTAGCAAAATACAATTTCCATACACCTTTTCATCTTCAAACTCAAGCCAAAAGCGAAAACTCCTTTGTAAACTTGGCAATTGGAACCCACAACAACAAAGACAATCGGAACCCACTAGCACTCCCAAAGCAACCCAAGGCCACCAGCGTGACCCACCACCTACGGCCACACAATCTGGAAAACACAAAGATCCCACTCGCATAAACCCATATCAGTGACAACAAAACCCAATCCAGCCTCTATGAGTAACAACCACCACCACACCCAAACAGATAGGATTTTAATGGAGATGAAAATAGAGAACGATGAAGCAATGGAGACGAGAACATAGATGAGAAAGAGCAATGGAGCGTTGGAGAGGAAATGCCCTTGAAGCTTCGGCTTTGGGTTCAGTTGTAAGATGGAGAAGAGAGGCATTGGGTGAAAGGGTTGGTTTCAATTGAGAGGGAGAAGGGGAGGCGTTGGGCGTGGGTTTCAAAGGAGAAGAAATAAAGGAGGAAAAAGAAATAAAATTTTTCTAATGGAGAAGAGAGAGGTAACCGAATAAATTAATATTATTTATGTATAACTTTTAGCTACATCAAGCTGCTAGAGATAATAGTCTACTGTAGTTGAGTGTTAAATTTTTTTTAAGTATAGCACCTTTGATGTTGTGGATATTTTTTGTGTGTTGGGTGCTTTTTTAGAACCACTGTTGTGAATGCTCTAAAGTGCCTTTAATTTTAATCTAACAATAGTTACAATAAGAAGAATCGCCACATTAATCAAAACAAATTTATAAGAATATGAAAATTTAAGAGTACTATAGATACATCCAACCATGGTTGTCAGAATTGCGATCTGGATCGTAGAATCGCATGATTTTACGACCCCACTTCACCAAAATGTTTAGAATTGCACAAGGATCGTAAATATTGTAGGATCGCATGTAGGATAGTATAGGATCATATTTGATCGTAGGATTGTATGAGATCATACTGATCCTACCAAAACGTAAAAATCTTTTTTTTTTTTTTTTTTTTTTTTAAATTTTATCTTTATAAGTTGTAATTTCAAGACTAAGACATTGTACTTCATAAATGTATCAACTAAATGGTGGGACTCATGGAAATGACTTTCTTGAATTGAAAATTTTTGCTATAAGAATATTGAGCTTAACATATAGCTCTTCAAGTTGTGAAAGTGATTGGAGTACATTTGGAATAGTAAGACCAAATGACTTTGGCATATTATCCCCTAGTTGAGAATTCTCTATTAAAATTGGTGCAACTTTAAGTACACTAAAAAAGGATAAAATTGTTTAAACCAAAAAAAGAAAAAGAAAAAAAGAATGAGTTGGTATTTTTTATGTAAAACTTGAAGATAAAAGAGAAAATACCTAAACCATCAAGTGCAAAAGAAGAAATTGGTTTGAAGAACTTGACTTTAGATGATGAGTGGTTAGCAAAGGGTGTCAACCAGAAGATGATGGTATAGATTTTGATGAAGATAATGAAATAACAAGTCTTATGCCTTCCTTTATAGATTAAAAAAAAAAAAAGTTACATGTGTATAGTGTGAATGTGTGATCACTATTGTATCATTTGTTTATCAATGTTAGGTGATGATAAAGGTTCAAGAGCTGCTGCTGAAGGAAAAAGTTTGCTAGTATTTTGGTACTTGGTTTCTAATTAAATATTCACTAAACTTTTTAAATACATTGCGTTAAAACTTAAATATATTTGTTTTATTAGTATAGACGTAGTGTAGGACATGCAAATTACATCATATGATCAAAATCTTTATTTATTTTTTTTTTATGGAAAATTCATAATTTATGTGATTATTCAATATACAAAGTTATTATCAATGTGTTTTTTGCTTCAAATATGAAAATAGGTAGGATCTTACGATCCATGATCCGATCCTGCGGTTTACAATCCTACCTACCTCCTGCGATCCTACGTAGGATCCCGATTTTGACAACCTTGCATCCAACACTTGAACACTTCCCATGTTCTTAATATTAAACCCACATATACACATTTTTATTGCATGCATGGGGTCCGATGCTTCATGTATTAAGAACTTCATGCTGGTTTAACTTTTCCATTATCATTTTCATGGATAAAAAGCCGTCATACATTACCAACAACTCCTAAAGACATATAAGGAAGGATAACCACGAATCCTAAGAGAATACTAATAAATTTGAAAAGAGCTAAGAATTTTCACAAAGAATACGTATATGTTTTAAATAGTTGAAACAAGTACAAATTCTTTTGGGCAAAAAACAAGAAAAAAGAAAAGAAAAGAAAAGAAAAAAGAGCAAACATATAGTGCTGGTAAAAGGGTCAAGTACACAGCATCCTAAAACCCAGGCACAAAGCACAAGCGCACCTTATTGAAGTAAATGGCACATTTTTCCAATATTAGGAGTAATCCTCTAATATATAGAAAGATTCAAATATACAATGAATAAAATAAATTTAATATAAACTCAAAATAGAAAAATATTTTTCTTATTAAGTCAAATTGATAGCTAACCATGCTTTGAAAATGTTATGGTCATTTCTTGTGTCCGTAACTCTACCATAAGCCCAATAGCTTATTGTTGGAAAATCTTCTGTAAAGATAGTTTTCCACATTTTCCATTGTTTGGTAGTACAAAAAAAACCTGGTCAATGGAAAACTATCTTTGGTCAACGGAAAACCTTAATAAAAATAAGGCTTATTTTCTATAGGTTGTTTTTCAAATTTTTTTTTTGGAAAACAATCTCTCTCTCACGCATTGCATCTCCTATAAATATTATTTTCGTCTGTAGCCGTGGGAAACATAATTATTTTGCGTCTTCTCTCTCTCATGGTAAGTTTTCTCACTTTTTATCTCTTCCCTTTACTTTTTCTCTCCTAACACCCTCACTGTCCCTAACTCTGGTCTCTCCTCTTCCCATAGATCTCTCTCTCTAACTGTCTCTCTTCTCTCTTTTCTCCATGTTCCTCTTCCTCTCTATAACACAATTCTCTTATTAGATTTTTTTTCCCTTCACTGATCAGTCAATAGCTCTGACTTGCAAAGGAGAACAAATTTGCAATGGTAATTATTTCATTCTTCTCTACCAAAATCCCAATTCTTTGCTTTGAATTTCAAGCTTGATTTTCTTTTTTCTCTAAGAAATTTTCGGTTTGATGGATTCCAGACAGAAGTTACTTTTCTTTCGTACATAAAGTGCAAAAAAATAAAATAAAATAAAAAAAGAAGAAGAAGAAAGAATGGATGAAGTAAAATATGAAAATTTTAAACAAAGTACCTATATTGCTCTAAATTGCTTTTACATGGGACAATCTTTACCATGGACTAATAATATTGTTATATAATGAATGATAATTGTTTAGGAGAATTGCATTTGTTGGCAAATACTTTTTTTGTTAGTAGATACTATGCAGTGATGATATATTATACATTACATTATGTAAATACATAATTTAGAGTAATATTGAAGACTTGTGGTTGATCATAGTAGACAATTAGTATACCCAAAAAAGAGTAGACAATTAAAAATTATTGTTATTTATACTTATTGAAAATGTATTCCCCTGTCAAATATAAATATAGACAAATGGTTGATATATGTGAGTGTGTATGTGTGTGTGTGTACATACATTACTGTCTCTATATATGAGCAAGATGAGTAGTAGAGATCATGAAGATTTGACAACTAATTAATTTTGATTGTATCTATTGTCAAAATTTTAGTATGAAAACCAAATTCATTCTTGGTTTTTTATTTATAATGATTATATTAGTTAGTTTACATAATATACATGTTTTAAATTATACAAGAAATATTTTAAAAAAATTGCATACCAAACATCAGAAAATATTCTCAAGCTTATTTTCAAGGTTGTTACCAAACACTGGAAAATGAGACAATTTTCTAGAAAATGCTCTTTGAAAAATGAACCATTTTCCAGAAAATGTTAATGCTAAAACAAACAGAGTGGAAGTATAACATACCATCGCTATACTTTGTATTTTATAGTATTGTACTTATGTATTTTTGTATTATTGTGTATGCTTATGTAAACGTAGCCATTGTACAATTTTACGCATAATTCAATATACAGGCATCCAGTTATTTCATGGATGTATTATTGCGTATGCTTATATCAAGGAGAAAATGGGCAAATGCCCCTTTCAAAAAAAAAAAATCTAGCATTTTGCCCCATTTCCCAAACTAATTAGGGAAATGACCCTCTTTTGAAACTCAATTTTCTTAAAATCGAGTTATAAAAAAAAAAAATTTCTGGAGCCCTAGAGTGGCGTTTTAAGGAGCCTATAGTGACGTTTTAAAGACCTATAGTGGCGTTTTGTAATCCGATCTCCATGAAGTCGAGTTACATGCAATTTTTTTTCTTTTTTTTTACCTATAACTCGACTTCATGGAAATCGGATTACAAAACACCACTATAGGTCCTTAAAACGTCACTATAGGATCCTTAAAAACGTCACTATAGGGCTTAACTCGATTTTGAGAAAATCGAGTTTCGAAAGAGGGGCATTTCCCTAATTAATTTGGGAAAAAGGGAAAAATGCTGGATTGTTTTTTTGAAAGGGGCAAAAGCCAATTTTTTCCCTTATATCAATGATGTATTATTGTGTATGCTTATATAAGCATACTTTTATATAAGCCTATAGTAATTGAAAAATACATTGCTTGTTAGTTTTAGATACAATTTAAGAAGAGTACATGCCTTTGATTCTTAGTTTCAATCAAAAAATTGAAAATTACAAGGAAAAACTTAATTTACTTACATTTGATCTAAGTTCGGAGGCTAGGCTATAAGATGGGAAGGTGTTAAGCAAACATCCTACATGGTTTTACCAATCTTCTAGACTTTTGGTGGCCAATGGTCATATATCACATCATTCAAAAATTTTATATCATACAATAACATGTGATAAAAGAATGAAATAAGCATTCAATAGCATGGTGAAAAGCCCTAATCTAGGCCTGTGAACATGGATTGAAAGTAGAGGTGTCAAATGGGTAGGTTTGGGTTGGGCATAAATGGGATGGGTACATAAAAATATATATATATATATATATATATATATATATATATATATAACAAAAGTACCCCTTAAAACCTCTACAATAACCAAAATACCCTTAAATCTAAAAATGACCAAAATGCCTCTAAAACTTGAAAATAAATCAATGAATATATAACAAAAGTACCCTTAAAACCTATAAAATGACCAAAATACCCTTAAATATAAAAAAAATGACAAAAATACCCCTAAAATTTGAAAAATGACCAAAATACCCCTAAAACCCTAAAAGATGACTAAAATACCCAAAAACCTTTAAAATGACCAAAATACCTCCTAAAATCTAAAAATGGCCGACATACTCCTAAAAACCTCAAATATTACAAAAATACGACCAAAACCTCTAATTTGACCAAAGTACCCCTGAAACTACAAAATAACCGCAAAAGCTAAAAACTTACCAAACTACGCTTAAAACCCCCTAAAACCTCCAAAATGACAAAAATACCCCAAAACCTCTAAAATAAACAAAATAGTTGGAAACATATAAAATGACTAAAATAACCCAAAAACATCTAGAAATACAAAAAATACCCTGAAATCTCTAAAATGACTAAAATACCCTGAAACCTCTAAAATGACCTAAATAACACAAAAACCTCAAAATGACCAAAATACAATAAAATATCTAAAATGACCAAAAATACCCACGAATCCTCTAAAATGACCAAAATAGCCCTGAAACCTCAAAACGATCAGACCCCCCTCCCCCCCCCCCCCCCCCCCCGACAAAACCTTTAAAATGATTAAAATACCTTAAAATCTCTCAAATGCTTGAAGTTCATAGTATTTCTAGAGTTCTTTGAACTTTTGGTGAATGGGGGTATTTATTCTAGATGTTGGGGAGCTAGGGTTGAGAGTTTGGGCAATGTATGACTCAGGAAAATTAGGTTTTTTAAAGAAAAAAAAACATAGGTATCAAGGTCAAATTGAGTGAGGAGCAAGCCAAAGCAAAAAAAATAAGGAAGGTAATCTAGGGTTTTAGCCAAAGTATCGATCAGCATTTGGTCATAGACCCTCCCGAATCTTTTCCTTTTTCGTTTTATCAGTTTTTATTTAATTTCTTTCAAATTTTGGATCTATGACTATATTATCTTAACTGTTCGTACGATTTCCTTTTCTAATTTTCTTAGTCCTCAAGGTCAGCAAATTAATTCCAAAAAAGTTCAAATAAATAAATAAATAATTAATCAATTCTTGCTAATTTTGTCAAGAATTAATAAATGCTTTGCCTTTGGATTTAATTGGGTGCATGCAACCTTACTGTAAACCCTATCCTCTATGACACCTCATTAAATTTAAATTGGACTAAAAATAGACCTATTAGAATTAAGAGATCATAATCACGTATGGTCGGGACCTGAGTTATGTAAGTGTATTTTATAGTTAAAACTTATTTTCTTCATATCTTTTAGTCCGATTGTTCAATTAAAGCTAATGAGCTGTCACTTTGATTGTTATGACCTTGAGATTTATTTCATGAAATGTATTTGGAGATCAAATGGTCAAAATTACAAATTTTCTTTTGTGATGTGATATAGTGATGAATACAATGCAATGCAAGTGAGTCGCAATAAATGCAAATGCAGTTAAATGGGAGTTGCAAAATGGAGTGTCTACACTAGCCCACTTCAAAAGCTCATAGATTTTTGCAAAGAGCTCCAAATGACTCATGATAGGAACCATTGGAAAGTAAGCTGCGAGAACTTTTCGAAAAAATAAAGAATGTCAAAAACGGAGTCCATTAAGGCCTAAAGTTAGAAACAATTATGGACTAGGAAAGTTAGGAAATTGGAAAACTCGTGTCCCATACTAAATACTAAATACTAGCCTGAAATCTGTGCCCACACTAAATATGGGCCCAAGGGTAGGGGGAATTTCCTATAAATTGGACCATTCCATCTTCTTCCATCATGAAATAAAAGTCTATCCGAGCTCCAAAAATCCATTAAAAACTTCTCAAATTATCTAGAATCTCTTCCCACGTCCAAGATAAAAATGCTTCAAAGATGATTTTCTAGTCTTTTTCTAGCCCTTTTTCTTTGGTTTTCATGCTTTCTGGTTGGAATGAAAGTGTTATCTACTTGAATTTCCATGATGTACACATACTTTGTATATCATTTTCTTAATTGAATAGAGTTATTTTGGATTTCCATGGTTATGATGTTAGTTTTAATTCATAGAAATGCATGTATATAAATTATGAAATATGGGAATATGAGTCTATATACTTTTATTTTGTTGGCTTGTTTTCTTTTGGATCCAAAATGGGTATGGATTATACATGGATACGTATGTATGTCTATGGATTAATTTTCATTCTTAGAATTCAATTTCTCTTATGCTTGGTTAAGAACATCATGATGGGAGTGTTAATTTCGCTTGGATTATCCCAACTCTTACCCATGGGACTGATGTTCTTATTTGTTCTTATCTTTTCTATGTGCTTGAATGCTTGAATTATTGTTGAAAGGTTACTTTGTTTAAATAAATCAATAAATTACATGCTTACTTTGTTGAAGATAATTATATACATGTGAATATGCCTTGATTTTAAGTTTAGTGCCATATTGCTCTATTCTTGTATATTTCTGCTTCTTCTCTAAATATTTTCATTTACTAAGTGGTTATTTCCTTTCCCTTTCGTGTAAGGATTTTTGCATGGTAGCTTTCTTGATTCCATTGCAAATCCAAATACACCACAATAAAAGCTTGACCTCATTCTCTCTTTAGTGAGTTTTCTAAAGAATAATTTTGTTAAAATTGATTTTTTTTTTTTTTTTTTTGAGAGAGTTTTAACCTATAGCGTCCGCTCCTGATGATTGCTCTTTATCATCAGACCAAGACACCAATCAGTTTTTGGTGTAGGCGGGGATTGAACCCCAGATCTCTTATACAACCATCAGAGACTTTACCAGTTGAGCTAACTGGAACCCACCTTTTTAAAATTGATTTTAAATTGTTCTTAAACTTGATTTCTTAAAGTGTTTTCTCACCAATTATTTTCTACAAAATATGTGTTTTCAAAAGGAAGTTTTATATGGAAACTCTTTTCGAAATCCCCTTTCTTGAAAATCAAAGAGGTTGCATACTTTTTTTTTTTTTTAATTTTTATTTTATAAAAATCTCTTCTTGAAAAATTAAAGAGGTTGCACCATTATTCATAAGTTTTCCCCTCTCTTGAAATTCAAGAGGTTGCATCATTTTTTCTATAAATATTTCTTTCTCAAAAACTCATGAGAAGTTGCACCCCTTTCATAAAATCTGATTCTCTATAAAATCTCATGAGATATTCTAGATAGTTTGTAAGGTTGAATTTAATCAACCATTTTGATGGCTTTATTCCGTGTCAAATTTGCTTGTAATTTAGAAATCCTGTATTTAGGTGGGAATTATGTAAGGGTAGTGTGTGAGAGAGTGAGAAGAAAAACTCAGAAGTGTGCAACTCAACAGGGCCTCGTGACTAGATCTCGCGACTGGCTTGCGGCTGGCAAGTCGCCAAAGAGGCACACATGTGAAGCATGCAAAGGAGCTAAAGAGTCACGCCAGCTGTTGTACTACAGGACAAGAGTCCTAGGCTGGCCAGGCAGTTAGCTCACGACTTGAACTCACGACTCAGTCCAGTTGCGGGGCCAAGTCGCCAAATCACTTTGTTTGGGAAAAACTGACCTTTCACATTCCAAACACACACCAATATAAATACCCCCTATACCCACCTATTGTAGAGAGCTTCTTGAGAGAATTTTGAGAGAAAAACCCTAGAGAAAAACAAGATTGACTCATCCACAATCTTCATCTTTTGATTCTTCAAATTCCTCTACTCTTACCCTCTCCATTGTTACATCCTTAAGAGGTACATTAGCCAAAACCTTTTCTCACCATACCCATTGAAAGTTCAATTAGTGTATAAAACACTATGAACATTTAGACCCCAATTAACAAATTACCAATTCAAGCTTAATATCAAACAATTAATGTGCGGAATATGAACATAAGCTTAATACAAAATTGATAAACAATCTAAACCAAATAAAAACACATCCATAATAGAAATTAAATGGCAAAGATTAAGGGAAGAAAGATGCAAACACAAGGACAACACAACGAAGTGTTATCGAAGAGGAAATTGAAGCCCTCAGCGTAAAACCTCTCTACCACCCTCCAAGCGGTAAATAATCTACTAAAGAATGTAGTTAGGATACATGAACAGTAGAAGACCCTCCAAGCCTAATCTACCCAATGTACCTAGGCCCTCCAAGCTCCTACTCCAACGGGGTTACGCCGAACTTATTTCTTCTTTAGCTTACTGGATTCCGCTACTTGACCATAGCATCAACCAATATGAAATTGGTCCCTTCTTAATTGCTTCCCAAAGCACCAAATGGCCTTCTCACAGATATGGGTATGGTGAGAAAATGTTTTGGTAATGTACCTCTCAAGGATTTAACAATGGAGAAGAAGAGAGTAGAGGAATTTAAAGAGTCTCTATGTGAAGATTGTAGATGAATTTATCTTGTTTTTCTCTAGGGTTTCACATTCCAAACACACACTAGTATAAATACCCCTTATACCCACGTATTGTAGAGAGCTTCTAGAGAGAATTTTGAGAGAAAAACCTTAGAGAAAAACAAGATTGACTCATCCACAATCTTCATCTTTTGATTTTTCAAATTCGTCTACTCTCACCCTCTCCATTGTTACATCCTTGAGAGGTACATTAGCCAAAACCTTTTTTCACCATACACATTGAAAGTTCAATTAGTGTATAAAACACTATGAACGTTTAGACCCCCAATTAACAAATTACCAATTCAAGCTTAATATCAAACAATTAATGTGCGGAATATGAACATAAGCTTAATAAAAAATTGATAAACAATCTAAACCAAATAAAAACACATCCACAATAGAAATTAAATGGCAAAGATTAAGGGAAGAGAGATGCAAACACAAGGACAACACAACGAAGTGTTATCGAAGAGGAAACCGAAGCCCTCGGCGTAAAACCTCGCTGCCGCCCTCTAGGCGGTAAATAATCCACTAAAGAATGTAGTTAGGATACATGAATAGCAGAAGACCCTCCAAGCCTAATCTACCCAATGTACCTAAACTCTCCAAGCTCCTACTCCAATGAGGTTATGCCGAACCTATTTATTCTTTAGCTTACTGGATTCTGCTACTTGACCATAGCATCAACCAATATGAAATTGGTCCCTTCTTAACTGCTTCCCAAAACACCAAATGACCTTCTCATAGACATGGGTATGGTGAGAAAAGGTTTTGGTATTGTACCTCTCAAGAATTTAACAATGGAGAGGAAGAGAGTAGAGGAATTTGAAGAGTCTCTATGTAAAGATTGTGGATGAATCAATCTTGTTTTTCTCTAGGGTTTCTCTCTGAAAATTTTCTCTGGAAGCTCTCATATTTTGTGGGTATAAGGGTCTATATATAGTGGAGTGAGAAAGGAATGTGAAGAGTTAGTTTTTCCCAAACAGGGTGGTTTGGCGACTGGACTGAGTCGCAAGCTAACGGCCTGGCCAGCTTGGGACTTTTGTCTTGTAGTGCAACAGCTGGCATGACTCTTCAACTCCCCTACATGCTTCACACGTGTGCCATCTTTGGCGACTTGCCAGTCGCGAGTCAGTCATGAGTCTTTACATCTTTGCACAATCTTAAGCATTTCTTCACACTCTCTCACTTACTACCCTTACATGATTCTCACATAAATACAGGGTAACTAATTGCTAAAATACAAACAAATTTGGCACGGAATAAAACCAACAAGATGGTTGATAAATTTTAACCTTACAATCTCCCCATTTGGCTATTCCATGACAAAACCCTAAAACAAACTCTAGACTTAACATGTGAGTTGGGAATAGTTGAACAAAACTCACTCACACCTAACTCTAGAATCTGATAAGCTCTTGAATCATATAAACAAGAATCTCCTAAAACACAACAACACAATATGATCATTGTATGTAGAAAAACTTGTAATTGCATATGAGGCAAGCACAATGCGATCAAGCAAAATGGAATGAGTAATAAACCATGGCTTGACCAAACAAGCAATCACTATAAAATAGTGACCACAATGCTCATTCATACTTGGAATGAACATCCAAACATACAAGCCAATAAGCTCAGTGCAAATCACTTGCATGCCCAACACTCAACCAATGAACAATACATAAAGTATATGCATCTAGGAATAAGATCCTACTAGGGCACAAGAGTGAGAGTACTTAAAGAAAATGCATAACATTTAGCTAGAAGTACTAGGCAACAAAACATAAAGGCTGCATAAGCATGGTACAAATTATAAAAGCCTACAAAACACATGGAAACAAACCCTAAAAGCTTACAAAAGCAACATGGGTACAAAAATTCCATAAAAAAGTTCCATAAAATACTAAAAAACGACTTTAAATATTAACAAACTAAAGTAACATAAGTGTTTTAACAGTGAAACAAATCCATGAGTTTTAAACCCAAAACATTAACCAAAGTGTTTTAACATAGCAAACCCACAAACCATAATACCATAAGAAACATAAGGTAAACTGAAAAACACTGTTTATGACATGCTCCCCCTCAAAATGACACTCCCCCTCAAGAGGTGTCCCTAAAAAATTCTCCCCCTTTTTGACCGGAATGGCCAAAAGGTCACTGCTGGGTGTTGATGCTGTCAAACTTGGCTGAAAGTATGTTGAGCTGATCTTGAATTGCTACCATCCTATCAGTATGCTCATTCTGGACCTCTCTGAGTCCATCAATCCTCTCCAGGATGATCTGGAATGTATCAGGAGGTACCTCTGATGAGGTTGAAGCTCTGCTCCTTTTGCCTCGGCTTCTGGGTGTTGAATTTTGTCCTGCAATCACTGTCTCAGTCTCCATTTGGTTACCTTCACCTTGGTCACCTTCCTCATTATCACCTAGAAGACAGACTTGTATCTTGATGATGGTTAACTTGTTGATGGCTGAAGGTGTAGGCATGAGGCTGATAACTTGAGGAATTTCAACACCTTTTGCTTTGCAAAGCCTTATAAGAAGGCTAGGAAAGATCAGCTTAGGCCTAGAGATGGTTTTAGTCTCATTCACAATAGTGTCAAAGATGTGAGAGCTGATGTCAATGAAGGTTTTCTCCTTGAGTTCCATGAGGAAGATAGCTCTGGCATTGTTAATTGTAGTCAGCTTCCTCACTGGGTACAAGTTGAACATCATGATGGTGGTTAGGCACCTCATGTCAGCTGGAAATGCTATAGTGTTGAGGCATCTCCCCTCTCTTTGTCCACCAATGCGAGTTTGGACAGTTTCAATAGATAGCATCCTGTCCTTGTAGTTGGTGAAGTCAAAGTCCTCTAAGCCTTCAAGCCTTAGCACCTCATCTATGTCATAGGCATCTATAGTGAATTCCTTTCTTCTAACCCAACAGCTCAATTCAACCTCCCTTATTACAGCATTTGCATAGAATTCTCTGATTAAGGGCTCACAAACGGCAGGTAGGTTACTCAACAATTTATCCCATCCTCTGCCTTCAAAACAACCTGGAATGAAGGTGTTCTTCAAATCCCCTAAGTCAACAAACCTTTCTTGAATGATGGTTCCCCTCAAGAAAGAATCTTTATATCACTCAAAGTGTTGAATCGACCTAAATAGGTTATGGTCCATTTTCACCCTTTTGTCAGCTTTCTTAGCAGGAGTCTTCTTCTTTGTAGGAGATGGGGCCATTTGTAAACAAGCAGAAAGGGCCACAATAACAGAGCATAATAGATGAACACAACCATTAGTAACAGGTTAGTAATTTTTTTTTTTTTTACCAAAACACTCAGTCTAGACACAATTCAGAGACAAAAGTTGAATGAGAAAGCTCAAATCAGAAAGGTATAGAACAACCTTTCAACACAACAACTCAAACAAAAACACTCTAGGGCACATTCCCAAGCACAAACTTCAACAACCAATACTCAGCTATATTGAAGCAGTGTAAACCACATTTATAAAAAAACCATGTCTATGAGACATATCTTAATGATTATGATATGATCAAACCAACACAGAGCAAACAGTAAGCTTAAGGCAGAAGCTGTAAACATGATATCAAGAAACTATAGCAACTAAAAGACAAAACATTATAACCCAACAAACAGAACTCAACCATATTGAACCAAAAATACTCACAAATAGAGTATATCACACAAAAAAAAATCAAAACAAATATCATATGACAATGAGACCAATAAACATGGGTATGAGATTTGTCAACCAGCATAGATCAGTTTACAAACTCTAATAGTGAAATTAAACATTAAGGCAACCATATTTAGCATCCTAGAAGCAAGATCAACCAAGCCCAAACACCTAAACTCATCAAACATGAACCCAGCCTATAACCGAAAGCATAGATATCACAAAACTCAATAACGACTCACAAATCCAAGAAAACAAAGCTCAAAACATGAGATATGAAGTGAGAGAGAGAAAACTCATACCTTTTTCTTGAAGATTTGAGGTTGAAATGAAGCAAAAATGGAGGTTTGTTCGAGAGTGACATTATGAGTTTGAGAGTGTTTCAGGTAAGGAAGAAGATGAACAGTCAGAAATGTTTGAGGAAAAACTGAAAAGGTTTAAAAACTGACCATTTTTGCACAAAACACGCGATTTTCACGACTGAATCAAGTCGCGTATAAGTGGCCAGGTCCAGCTGCCAAAACACTTGAAAGGAAAACTCTTGAAAAATTTTCTAAGTTTTTTTCGCATCTGGAAGTTCCACTCGCGAGAGAGTCGTGAACTAAGCCGCGAAAATCTCTGTGTACCCCTCGCGACTGGTCCTTCCATCTGTGAACAAGTCGCCAACTTGAGCCGCGAAATGCATAAAAAAAACCAGATTTTTGAAAAATATTCCAAGTCTTTTTCACGACTGAAACATTTACCTGCTAATGAGTTGCCAGTGAGTAATGAAAAATCTCTGTATAGACTCGCAACTAGGGCATGCAACTGGTTCTACTCGCGACTGAGTCGCCAGAACAGGGCAACATAATTTTTGAATTTTTGACAATTTTTGTACAAACAAAATACTTTCCAAAAACAACTAAAACACTCAAAAATCCTTTTGTGATTGATCAACAAAGATTGAGCATGTGAAAACACATTTAAATAAGTCCAATCACATGAATGAATATGGCCTTCATTGAACATAGACATGTGTGATGTGTGTGGATATAAAAAATGAGATAGTCCTTACTCTAATGTGAAACTTTAATGATCAATTCAATCAAGACATACACAACTAGCACTAGATAATGTGACCCATCTCAATTATAGAAATATGCATATATGACCTCCCACATAAATTTGAGTACAATATCTTTGAAGCTTTTCATTTGGCTCCATGTTTGACATATCATTTGATCTTTTTCAATCAACACATCTCATTGTGAGATCGATGCCTGAAATTTTGGATATTTCACTTTGATGAGTTAGCCTTTAACTTTTTGGGCATCATATAATTTTAATTTTTTTGGTCGCTTTCCCTTTTTCCTAGTCAAATACTAGTATGTGCGACAGGCTTTTGCAACTCAATATCTCTTTTCATTTGAAGATTTACATTTGGTGAGTTCTTTTAACAAAAACAATAAAATAAAGAGTGCGAAGATATATAGACACAAGTCTATGCACGTCTCAAGATCAACAAAACCATTCACTAATCATTCATGACAAGGTTGAAGATCTATTTACAACAGTCACATAGATTTCAAGATTTTTCTCACACTGATATGAGTGCATAGGGAACAAGTTATGCTCATAGATGCACAAAGCCATTTGCACAAAGGTACAAGATAAAACATATTTAGAGACAGAACTCAACAATGTTGATCAATCTTTTTAGATTTTCTACTTTTTATGTGGCTTTTGGATTTTTGACACACAAGGAGGAAAAGATTGATCAAACGAAACAATAAAAAAAACATTTTAAAAGAAAGAAAGCGAAGACAAACAAAAAATTTTCAATTCTTATAATCAATAAACAAACCAACAGTCACACAACATAGGAAGTATTAATGCATGGACATGTTGTAATGCTTATGTATGAGTACCCTTCATCACTCACATGTCACGTGCGTTTGGGGTGATATCTTTATAGGATTGGGTACGAGAGTTAGGACTTTCAAACCTTCTAGTGAAGCTTTCCAAGCAGTTGGTGAATGCACCAATCATCTTCATCACGTCCATCATTCCGGGATCACCATTTCGATCTCTTGATGGCTCAACAACCCAAGTTCTCTTGTCATTTCTTGGCCTTTGATCACTTGCATTCCTCAATGCTCTCAGCTTATGACAATTGGATCGGGTGTGCCTTGAAGTCCGCAGTGATGACACACATGGTTCGTTCTAGGACCTCTTTGCGATCGTGGAAGAGATTTTGCTCTGGCTTCAAACCTGACCATAGATTGATTAAGGGACTTGTTCAACACCCGCTGGTGAGTCACATTCTTCTTCTTCTCAACATTTGTCTTTTCAACAGTAGGGGTAACTACAACCGGCTCTTTGGCCTTCACAAACTTCACTTCTTCGAAGATGTTCACAGTTGAACTACTTTCTCCGGTGTATCCTAATCCAGTTTTGTCGGAGAAGGTCTTTTGAGAGGAAAGGACATCATCAAGCTTCTTTGTGGAGAAACGTTATACCTTGGCATTTGCTTGAACCACCTCAAGCTCAAGGAATTTCACCTTGGTGTAAGCTTCGGTTAGCTCGCCATTTAGCGTCTCTATCTCACACTTGGCTTCCTTATATCTCACTAGAAGACTTTTATAGTCCTCTTCAGCTTTCTTCATCTTTTTCACAGCTGCCTTGGCCACCCTTACATATTCTCCTGACTTCTCAAGTAGAGAATTGTAGTTCTCTTTAAGACCAGCTGTATCTTCATCTTCTTCAGCATCTGATTCTTCTACAATTCCCATGAATTCCTCATCACTATGCTCCCCAAGTTCTTCCACAAGAAAATTCAAGTCCTCCAAAGACTCAACATGAGCTACAGTCATGAATGCTGAGAAATTCCCTTCTTCATCACAGCTTTCTTTCGAATCAGAGGTGGAGGAATCTGAGTCACTGAGAGTGGTGGCATACACCTTACCCTTCGATCTCAGGTAATTAGGACATTCCTTTTTGAAATGGCCCTATCCATTACACTCAAAACAAGTGACTCCTTGTGTAGATTAGGACTCCTTCCCTTCTCTCTTTTTGAAGTCCCTCTTCTCCTTTCCGGAACTCACGAATTTCCCTTTATCACCAAATTTCTCACTATTCTTGAACTTTAGAAATTTGCGGAAATTCTTTTCAAGGTAGGCAACATCCTTTTCTACTACATCCTCATCCGATGAACCATGACCTTCTACCCTTTCATTTATTGTCTTAAGAGCCAGTGATTTGCTCTTCCTTTGATTTGGTAATGAAAGTTCATACGTTTGGAGAGAACCAATCAGCTCTAGGACTTCATCAAGGTCTTTACTCTCCTCATTTGCAGTCACCTTTACCCGGAAGCTCTTCAGCAATGAACGAAGAATTTTTCTTACAACTTTCGAATCCTCCGTTTTCTCTCCTAAGTTAAACTTGCTGATGACCACTTAATTTAGCTTACTATAGAAAGAGTCAAAGGACTCATCCTCGCTCATCCTGAGCTCCTCAAACCGGGTAGTCAGCATCTGTAGCTTTGTGTCCTTAACTTTTTTTGTACCCTCATAAGTGGTCTCCAAAATCTGCCATGCTTTCTGGGCAACGGTGATATGAGAAATCCGATGGAATTCATCTGGGGACACACCATAAAAAATTGCGTTAAGTGCTTTACTATTAGCATTTGACGCCGCGAGGGCTGCCTTATCCCAAGTGGATTTGGCTGCCTCCGGCTTTGTCCAACCTATTTCCACAGCATCCCAAACAGCCTCATCTATATAACACAGAAATGCTCTCATCCTCACCTTCTAAAAGGCATAGTTGCTACCATCAAAATATGGTGGAGCATTTAAAGATTGAGACCGGTGCATCTCAATTTGGGGTCAAGGATCACACTAAGGTAAGTAAACCAATATAAGTGAACCTACTCTAATACCAATTGAAAGTTCAATTAGTGTATAAGACACTATGAATGTTTAGACCCCCAATTAACAAATTACCAATTCAAGCTTAATATCAAACAATTAATGTGCGGAATATGAACATAAGCTTAATATAGAATTGATAAACAATCTAATTCAAATAAAAACACATCCATAGCAGAAATTAAACGGCAAAGATTAAGGGAAGAGAGATGCAAACACAAGGACAACACAACGATGTGTTATCGAAGAGGAAACCGAAGCCCTTGGCGTAAAACCTCTCTGCCGCCCTTCAAGCGGTAAATAATCCACTAAAGAATGTAATTGGGATACATGAACACCAGAAGACCCTCCAAGCCTAATCTACCCAATGTACCTAAGCCCTCCAAGCTCCTACTCCAACGAGGTTACGCCGAACCTATTTCTTTTTTAGCTTACCAGATTTCACTACTTGACCATAGCATTAACCAATATGAAATTGGTCCCTTCTTAATTGCTTACCAAAACACCAAATGGCCTTCTCACATATATGGGTATGGTGGGAAAAGGTTTTGGTAATGTACCTCTCAAGGATTTAACAATGGAGAGAAAGATAGTAGAGGAATTTGAAGAGTCTCTATATGAAGATTGTGGATGAATCAATCTTATTTTTCTCTAGGGTTTCTCTCTCAAAATTCTCTTTGGATGAATCAATCTTTACTTGTTTTTGTGTCAAAAATCCAAAAACACATAAAAAGCAGAAAATCAAAAAAGTTTGATCGACATTTTTGTGTTTTGTCACAAGCATTTTTTTGCCTTATACCTTTGTACTAATGGCTTTGTGTATTCATGGGCATAGCTTGTACTTAATGCACTCATATCATTGTGGGAGAAATCTTATCATCTATGTGATTTTTGTAAATAGATCTTCAAACTTGTCATGAATGATTAGTCAATGGTTTTGTTGATCTTGAGACATGCATAGACTTGTGCCTATATATCTTCCCACTCTTTTATTTTATTGTTTTTGCTTAAAGAGCTTAACAAATATAAATCTCCAAATGAAAAGAGATAATGAGCTGCAAAAGCTTGTCACAAACACTAGTATTTGACTAGGAAAAAGGGAAAACGACTTAAAATAAAATTGTATGATGCCCAAAAAAAAAAAAAAAAAAAAAAAACCAAAGGCTTGCTCATCAAATTGAAATATTAAAAATTTCAAGCATCGATCTCAAAATGAGATGTATTGATTCAAAAAGATCAAATGATATGATGTATATGGAGCAAAAATGAAAAGTTTCAAAGTTATGTTATCAAGTTATGTGGGAGGTCATATATGCATATTTCTATAATTGAGATTGGTCACTCTATCTAGTGCTAATTGTGTATGTCTTGGTTGAATTGATCATTGAAGCTTCACATTAGACTAAGGACTATCTCATTTTTGATACCCACACACATCACACATGTCTTTGTTCAATGAATGCCATATTCATTTGTGTGATTGTACTTGATTAAATGTGTTTCACATACTCAATTTTTGTTGATTAAACACAAAAAGATTTTTAAGTATTTTTAATTGTTTTTGGAAAGTTTTTTTGTTTTTGCAAAAATATAAAAAATTTCAAAAATAGTGTTGCCCTGTTTTGGCGACTTGGTCGCGGGTCAAGCCAGTTGCATGTCTCCAGTTGTGAGCTTTACACAAAGGATTTTAGCAACTAATTGGCGGGTCAATGTCCAGTCATGAAAAATACTTAGAAAATTTTCAAAAATCTGGATTTTGGAAGTTCTCGCGACTCGGTTTGGTGACTTGTTCGTGAGTGGAAGCTCAAGTCGCGAGGTTATACAGAAGTTTTTGCGGCTCCCTTCGCGACTTCCTCGCATGTGGACCTTCTAGTCACGAAAAACACTTAGACAAATTTTTCAAAATTTTGGCTCTAAGATGTTTGGCGACTTGCCCTGGCGACTTGCACGCAACTTGGTTTAGTCGCGAAAAATGCATGTTTTGCGCTTTAAGGATAGTTTTTAAAACTTTTCAGTTTTCCCTCGAACTTTTGTGACTGTTCATTGTCTTCCCCGTTTATACCTCTCTCAAACTCACCGTGTTTCTCACACAAACCACCATTGTTGTTCATCATTTCTTTTCAATCTTCAAGAAAAAGGTATGGGTTTTCTTATTCTTACTAAATATTTCATGTTTATAGCCCTGCTTTCTTGGCTTTTTTTTTGAGTTGTTGTTGAGATTTGTGATATATGATGTTTCAGATATGGGTTGGGTTCGTGTTTATTGAGTTTGGGTGTTTGGGTTTTGTTGACTTTGATTTTAGGATGCTAGATTTTCTTGTTATCATGATTGATTTTCATCCTTGAGTATGTTTACTGATCTGTCTTGTGTTAAGCATATCATACTCATTGAGATATGCCTTATAGACATGTTCTTAATTTTTAAGGTTTTTGTGATTCACACTGTTTGTGAGTATCTTTGGTTCAAAATGTTTGCTTAGTGCATATTAGTTTATGCGTTTGGTTGTGTCCAGTGAGAGGTCAATAGCCCAAACATTTACCACACCATTAGAGAGTGTCCAGTGAGGTTTTGGTGCTGCTAGGAAACATTGGAAGAAGCCAAGGATGGCAGATGCAACATGGAGCTTGTTGCGGGATCCAGAGAGCTAGACAAGACACGGTTTCGAGAAGCCTTGTTGGAGGAGGAGCTTGGAAGGCTTAGGTATAGAGGGTAGATTAGGCTTGGAGGATCTCTTGCTTACCCATGTATCCCAATTGATTGTCTAGTGGATCGATTATCGCTTGGAGGGCGACGGAGAGGTTTTTCGCCGAGTTCTTCGGTTTCCTCTTCGATAACACGTCACGGTGTTATCTGTGTTTACATCTCTCTTCCTTACTCTTGCTCATTTCATTTTACTGCTGTGTTGCTTTAAATATGGATTAGAGTATCTCTTTTGCATGTTTGCTTGCATTTACACTATTCCATACTTAGTATTAAGTTAGTGTAAAAATAACCAAGCCGTAATTTAAATTGGGGGTCTAAACGAGCTCTTGTGTTTTTACACATTTCGAGCTTTCAATTGGTATCAGAGCGGGTACACTCACTGTGGTTTAAATACCGGAGTGTGATCCTGGACACTTTGTGACGGATCGGTCACAATCTCTTAATGCCCCACCATTCTTTGATGGAGGCAACTATGCTTTTGGAAGGTTCGAATGAGGGCTTTCTTGTGTGCTATAGATGAGTCCGTGTGGGATTCTGTAGAGAATGGGTATGTTAAACCCACTACTGCCAAGTCCGTATGGGACAAGGCTGCTCTTGCATTAGCTAATGCAAATAGTAAGGCCATTAATGCTATATTCTGTGGTGTGTCCCCTAATGAGTTTCACAGGATATCGCATGTGGAGACAGCTAAGGAAGGATGGGTACCAAGAAAGTCAAGGATACGAAGCTACAAATGCTTACCACCAGATTTGAAGAACTTAAGATGGGAGATGATGAGGCTTTCGATTCTCTCTATGGAAAGCTCAATGAGATTGTAATTGCCAAACTCAATCTTGGAGAGAAAATTGAAGACTCTAAGGTGGTGAGAAAATTTTTGAGGTCTTTACCGGAGAGTTTCCGAGCAAAAGTTACAGCTATAGAAGAGAGTAAAGACTTGGATGAGATCAAAATCCAAGACTTAATCGGATCTCTTCAAACATATGAGCTAGGACTGCCTTCTCATAAATCGAGCAAATCCCTTGCTCTTAAAACCATCACCGAGGGAATGGACAACCCCTCCGAAGAGGATGATGTAGAGAAGGAAGTAGTTTTCCTTGCAAAGAACTTCCGAAAATTTCTAAAGATGAACAACAGTGGAAAGCCTTTCAACAGAGGAAAGTTTTCATCTCCCAAGGGTGATAGGAAGGAATTCAGGAAGAAAGATGGAAAGGACTCTCAATCCACTCAAGAAATCACTTGCTTCGAGTGCAATGGACATGGTCATGTCAAGAGAGAATGTCCTAATTATTTGAGAATGAAGGGCAAGGCATATGCCACAACTCATAGTGATTCGGAGTCTTCCGAACCAGATTCGGAGGGCAGCTGTGATGAAGAAGGGAACTACTTAGCATTTATGACTATTGCTCATGTAGAATTTTCAGAGGATTTGAACTTGCTCGTACAAGAACTTGGGGAGCATAGTGATGAGGAATCCATGGGAATTGTAGAAGAATCTGATGCTAAGGTAGATGAAAATATAGCCGGTCTTCAAGAAAATTATAACTCTCTCCTTGAGAAGTCAGGAGAATATGCAAAGGTGGCTAAGGCAGCTGTAAGGTTGAATTTATTCAACCATCTAATTGGCTTTATTCCGTGCCAAATTTGCTTGTAATTCAGCATTTAGTTACCCTGTATTTAGGTGGGTTTGTTGTAAGGGTAGTGAGTGAGATAGAGTGAAGTTTGCTCAAGAGTGTGCAAGAAAACAGAGACTCACGGCTGGGACTCGCGGGTGGACTTGCGGCTGCAAGCCGCCAGAAGCTGCACACGTGCCAAGCATGCTGGAAGATGAACAGTCATGCTAGCTGGAGCACTACAGGACAAAACAGGACAACTGGCCATACGGTTAACTCGCGACTGGATCTCGCGACTTGGTCAAGCCGCGAGCCACCCCTGTTTTGCCAAAACCTGACGTTTCACATTCCTCTCCCACTCCAGTATAAATACCCCTTTAACCCACGATTGACAGAGAGCTTCCAGAGAGAATTTTGAGAGAGAAACCCTAAAGAAAAACCAGATTGCTTCACCCACAATCTATACCTTAGAGTCTCTTCAAATTCCCTTACTCTCTTCCTCTCCATTGTCAAATCCTTGAGAGGCATTATACCAAACCTGGTTCTCACCATTATCATCTCTGTGAGACAGTTGTTTGGAGTTCTGGGAAGCAGTTAGGAAGGAGTCAATCTTCATTGGTTGATGCTACGGTCTAGTAGCGGAATCCGGGAAGCTAGAAAAGAAAAAGGTTCGGCGCAACCTCGTTGGAGCAAGAAGCTTGGAGGGCTTAGGTGCACTGGGTAGATTAGGCTTGGAGGGTCTATTGCTGTCCTTGTATCCCAACTGTATTTTCTAGTGGATTGATTACCGCTTGGAGGGCGGCGGAGAGGTTTTTCGCCGAGGACTTCGGTTTCCTCTTCGATAACACATCGCGTGTTGTCTTTGTGTTTGCATCTTCCTTCCTCTCTATCTTTGCCTTTATTTTATCTGCTGTGGCTTTATTTTGTTATGGCTTAGATAGTTGTTTAACCAATTTCATATTATAGCATGTGTTAAGTTTCCGCACACTTGTTGTTTGACATATTGCTTGATTTGGTTAAGTTGTATTTTGGGGGTCTAAACGTTCAAAGGTGTTTTGTACATGTTTTTGAACTTTCAATTCGTATCAGAGCGGGTACACTTGTTGTAGTTTAAATACCTAAGTGTGATCCTTGACCCCTTGTGTTTATTTGCCATGGATTGTGCTTTGTATGACTCTTTGCATGATCTGGTTGGTGATGAATGTAACATGCCACGTGTTTGTGAAAATGCCTCTATGAGTGTTAATCCTCATAAGTGTGATGACATGTTATTTGAATCTATGGGTGTTGTTGACCAACTCTTCAAGAAAAATGCTAAGAAGTTTCAAAAGAATTTGAGCAAGTTATTTTGTGAAAAGGATGATTTGATTGCTAAGCTCAATGAATCCTACAAATTGGTTGAGAAATATAAAAAACTTGCTGAAATTTCTCATGAAAAGCTGAAAGAGTTTGAATGTTTGAATATGGACTTGGATGCTAAACTTGTTTTGTCTAACAAACTTGTTGATGATCTTAAATGTGAAAATGAATCTCTTAAGATGCATGCCAAGTGTTTGATTGCTGAATCTACTGTTAAAAAGGATGAAAATATGTGTTGCAATCATATTGTGGTACCCGATTTTGTGCCTAGTGTGTGTTCTACCTTAAAGGACAAATCGGTGTACATTCCTCCACATAAAAGAAATCAAAAGGTGGAGAGAAAGGCTGTTAAGTCAAACCCTCTGTTTAGGTCTCAACCTAAGGCTTTGGATGGATCTAAGTTTGTTCCAACTTGCCACCATTGTGGTGTGATTGGTCACATAAGACCCCAATGCCCCAAGTTAAAAAGAGAACAAACCTTTGTTGTTAGATCCCTTTCCAAAAACCCTAGTGAACCTAAACATATTGTTTGTCACCATTGTGGTGCCCTTGGTCATCTAAGACCTCATTGCTTTAAGTTTCAAACTCTCAAGAGAATCAAAAGAAAAGAGAAACTTGAGCTTTTTGGAAGTTGTGCTAAAAAGAGTAAACTGGATTTGAGTGAAAATAGCATGTTGTTAAAGAAAATGTTTAATGCTCTTAACTCCTTGACTATGTGCATCTCCGGTTCTCATTCTTCCAACTCTTGTCTCGCTTCTCTTGAGACACTCATTCCAAACAATCGTTCCGTTTGGATGAGGAAGGGTTCCTATGGTTGAGCTTTTGCTCTTTTGGTCCTTGATCTAATTCTTTCGATCTTTGTAGGACCCTTCATGCATTAAATGTCATATCTTCATGCATTTTGTGCATCTTGCATTTATTTGTATGCATTGTTTCGTTTTTTATCTTACTTTTATGTTTCTATTTTGTGTGAGTAAAAATCCAAAACCACATAAAAAGTGAAAAATTCAAAAAGTTTGATCGTATTTGTTTGAGCACATATCACATGTGAGTTTGGCCTTGTACCTTTGTACAAATGGCTTTGTGCATTTTCGAGCTTAGCTTGTTATTTTTGCACTTATATCTTTGTGGGAAAAATCTTGACATCTTTGTGTGATTGTTGTAAATCGATCTTCAAGCTTGTCATGAATGATTTGTCAATAGTCATGTTTGAAAGTTCAAAAACGTGTACAAAAACACTTTTGAACGTTTAGACCCCCAAAAACCAATTTAATCAACACACACAATATGTTAAACAATAGTGTGCGGAAACTTAACATATGCTATAACATGGTATTGATTAAACAACTATCTAAGCCACAACAAAATAAACCACAGCAGATAATGTAAAGGCAGAGATAGAGAGGAAGGAAGATGCAAACACAGCGATAACACCAGATATGTTATCGAAGAGGAAACCGAAGACCTCGGCGAAAAACCTCTCCGCCGCCCTCCAAGCGGTAATCAATCCACTAGAAAATACAGTTGGGATACAAGGACAGCAATAGACCCTCCAAGCCTAATCTACCCAATGCACCTAAGCCCTCCAAGCTTCTTGCTCCAACGAGGTTGCGTCGAACCTTTTTCTTTTCTAGCTTTCCGGATTCCACTACTACACCGTAGCATCAACCAATGAACATTGGCTCCTTCCTAACTGCTTCCTAGAATTCCAAACGTCTGTCTCACAGAGATGATAATGGTGAGAACCAGGTTTGGTATAAAGGCCTCTCAAGGATTTGACAATGGAGAGGAAGAGAGTGAGGGATTTTGATGAGACTCTAAGGTAGAGATTGTGGGTAAAACAATCTGGTTTTTCTTTAGGGTTTCTCTCTCAAAATTCTCTCTGGAAGCTCTCTTTCAATCGTGGGTTAAAAGGGTATTTATACTGAAGAGGAGTGGAATGCGAAACGTCAGGTTTTTCCAAAACAGGGGTGGCTCGCGGCTTGACCTCGCGGCTTGACTAAGTCGCGAGTTAACCGTATGGCCAGTTGTCCTGTTTTGTCCTGTAGTGCTCCAGCTAGCATGACTGTTCATCTTCCAGCATGCTTGGCACGTGTGCATCTTCTGGCGGGTTGAAGCCGCGAGTCCAGTCGCGAGTCCCAGCCGCGACTCTCTGTTTTCTTGCACACTCTTGAGCAATCTTCACACTATCTCACTCACTACCCTTACAACAATCCCACCTAAATACAGGGTTACTAAATGCTGAATTACAAGCAAATTTGGCACGGAATAAAGCCAATTAGATGGTTGAATAAATTCAACCTTACAATCTCCCCCTTTGGCTATTCCGTGACAAAACCCTAAAACAGACTCTAGACTTAACATGTGAGTTGGGAACAGTTGATCAAAACTCACTCACACCTAATTCTAGAAGCTGTGAAGCACTTGAATCATATGAACATAAACTCCTGAAACACAACAATACACCATGATCATTGTAAGCAGAAAATTATTAATGCATATGAAACAGGCAAAAAGAGATCAAGCATAAGATGGAGTTAATGAACAAACCATGGCTTGATCAACCAAGTGAACACCACAAAGTAGTGATCACAGTGTTCATTCATACTTGGAATGAACACAAGGACATACAAGTTAACAAGCACAAGGCAAGACACTTGTATGTACAACACTCAACCAATGCATAGCACACAAGGCATATGCATCTAGGAACAATCCTACAAGGGCACAAGAGTGACAATACATAAACCACAATGCAGAACATTTAGATTTATAATACTGATTTCACATAGCATAAAGGCTGCACTTAAGCATGGTACATACCACAAGGCCTACAAACTATGCATAAACCATAAACCCTCAAAGCTTACAAAAGCATATGGGTACAAACCAACAAATACCTGAATAACAGTTTTACAAAACATAATATATCAACTTAAAGAGAAGAAGGAAACAACAAAAAAAATAAAGACACTCCCCCTTAGATAGTGACACTCCCCCTTAGGGTAATATCCTCCCCCTCTGATTATGCCTATCACTCCCCCTTTTTGTCATGGAATAGGCTAGTCATCCTCTTCTAGTTTTCTCTGAATCTGATCCAACTGAGTCTGAAGAGAAGTAAACTTCATGTCCCATCGGTTGCTTTGATGGTGTAGAGAAGCAGTGAGTCCAGACATCTTTGTATTCACCTCGTGGACAGAGGAAACAATGCGATCAAGTTTCTCATCGAGGGAGAGATTGCTGAACTGAGAGTCACTGTGAGATGCAGAAGTTTCTGGTTTGGCTCTCTTCCGACTATGTCCAACACTTGCATTGTATGTACGCATGTTGATCGGACTCGGTTTGGGGATAGGAGACTCATCAGTCGATGGATAGATCCCCTTGAGCTTCAAGATCCGTGAAATGAGACTGTAGAAAGGAATGCAGATCCGAGACTCACTACGAAGAACTGTTTTGCGCAGAACATGAAAGATGTGAGCACAAATGTCAATTTCTTCATCAGAAACCAGATCATGAAGAAACAAAGCTCGTCCGAGATTCATATACCCAGTACTGGACAAAGGGTACAAATTGTGAAACATCACAATTGTAAGCACTCGCAGTTTCGGAGAAAGGGAGGAAACACTGATGGATTTTCCATTTGGCGAGAATTCCAAGTCTTGACCAAGACTTTGTTTTAGAAGCTCCTCATCAGGACATAGATCATCATAGACCGGTGAATGACGAAAAATTGGTCTGTTGATGTGAAGAATTTCTGCCAGGTATGTAGGAGAGACAGAAAAGCTCTTTTGCCGAACCCAGCACTTAAGTTCATCTCCCTCCACAATTGCATTAGCATAAAATTCTTTAACCAACTCTTCATACACGATATCCGGATCCGAGAGAAGGTAATTCCAATCCTTGTGAGCAAAGCATATCGGGATGTCAGTGTTGTGAAGTGAAGGCAGATCCACTGCTCTCTCTAGTAGTGGTGTGGCATGAAGAAAGAAGTTCTCATATGACTGATATGCTGAATAGGATCTGAACTTATTGGGATCGAATCGCTGTGATGAAGAGCGAGTCACTTTCGGGAGAGGTGTGTCTTCATCAACATCAATTACGGGTTCCTTCCCTTTGGAAGAACCTCCTTTCACAGCAGCCTTTTTGAATGGAGACATGACCAGTCTGTATTATAAACAAGGGAAATGACAAAAACACAATCCAACAGACTATATCAGCAGTGGGTTAGTGAAAATGTAGGAACAATGAAGAAACCCTAACAGCTGGATGAGTATGGTCAGAAAATAACAATGAGGGACACCAAAGGCCCAACTTAGAACTACACAGTAGAGAGATCAAATATGCCCACAAAAACAGCTGTAAAGGGACCAAAATCAACACCACATTAACAAGATACCACACAAGATCAAAGGGAAATATGATAGCAACAACAGATCAGACAAAAATTAGCTAACCCCTAGCTAAGCATATGATGAAGAACACAGCCAACAAAATAAATGAGCTCAAAACCAGAAGCACAGGTTATCATAAGCTAAGAAAGGACAACGATGACATCAAAGCCCAACACAAAACCCACACTCAGAAGTGAAAAATCCAGAGGGAAAACCATAACAACAGGACAATTAGAGTGCAAGACAAGGAACCATACCTGTGAGTCGACGATTTTTAGCGGAGAAGAAGCAAACAATGGAGATCGACAATGAAGGCACGGTGAGAAAGGGAAAGTGCAGAAGAAAAAGACAATGAACAGTCACAAAAAGATCGAGGGAAAACAGAAAATTTTAAAAACTGCCCCTGTATGACCAAAACACGCGATTTTCGCGACTGGTTCAAGTCGCCACACAGTCGCCAGCTCAAGCCGCCAAAGTACTCAAGATGAAAATTTTGAAAAATTTTTCTAAGTGTTTTTCGCGACTGGAAGGTCTACCCGCGAGTGAGTCGCGATCTGAGCCGCGAAAATCTCTGAGTGAATCTCGCGACTGGACCTTCCACTCGCGAACAAGTCGCCAAAACTGACCAGCGAAGATGCGACTGAAACTCGCGACTTGACACACCCGCGACTGAGCCGCCAAAACAGGGCAAAACTGTATTTTTGAAATTTTCAGATTTTTCAGCAAAACACTTTCCAAAAACACCTAAAACACTCAAAAATCTTTTTGTGCTTGAATTAACAAAGATTGAGTATGTGAAAACACATTTTATCAAGTACAATCACACAAATGAATATGGCATTTATCAAATATAAACTTGTGTGTTGTGTGTGGATATCAACAATGAAATAGTCCTTTGTCTAATGTGAAGCTTCAATGATCAATTCAACCAAGGCATACACAATTAGCACTAGATCATGTGACCAATCTCAATTATAGAAATATGAATATATGACTTCCCACACAACTTGATAACATAACTTGGAGCCTTTCATTTGACTCCACTTTCAGCCATAACATTTGATCTTTTGAGGCAATCATCTCTCATTGTGAGAGGGATATATAACATTTTTCTTAGAAGAATAGGCCTTTGGCCTTTTTGAAAGAAATTTCACTTTAAATCTAAAGTCGCTTACCCTTTTTCCTAGTCAAATACTAGAATGTGCGACAGGCTTTTGCAGCTCAATATCTCTTTTCATTTGGAGATTTACATTTAGGGAGCTCTTTTTTAGCAAAAAAAATAAAAAATGGGAAGAGATATAGACACAAGTCTATGCAAGTTTCAAGATCAACATAACCATTCACTAATCATTCATGACAAGTTTGAAGATCTATTTACAACAATCACATAGATTTCAAGATTTTTCCCAAAGTGATATGAGTGCATGAAAACAAGCAATGCTTGACAATGCACAAAGCCATTAGCACAAAGGTACAAGGCAAAACGAGTTTTAAGACAAAAACTCAACAAAGTCAATCAAGTGTTTTGATTTTCAAATTCTTTATGTGATTTTTGGATTTTTGACTAAAAAAAAAAAGAATGAATCAAACACAAACAAAACCAGCAGCAAACACAAAAGAACAAGCAAGCAAGAAACAAGTTGCAAAAAAAATGTGTGCTCCAACACAGACAGATATATAAACAGTGAAGCACACAACACACAAGAGAGTCAAGGAATTGTACCGACACCAATGGTCTTACGGAGGGATTCAAACCGTGGACCATCGAGAGGCTTGGTGAAGATATCCGCCTTTTGATTGTCAGTGTGTATGAACTCAAGACACACAACTCTTTCCTCTACCAAATCCCGAATGAAATGGTAACGTATCTCTATGTGTTTGGATTTTGAATGCTGAACAGGATTTTTGGAAAGATTGATGGCACTGGTGTTGTCACAGAAGACACACATCGTTTCTTGAGGAATTCCATAGTCATGAAGTAATTTCTTCATCCAAAGAAGCTGAGTGCAGCAACTTCCAGCAGCGATGTACTCTGCTTCTGCAGTAGATAGAGACACTGAATTCTGCTTCTTGCTCATCCACGAAACAAGATTGTTACCAAGATAAAAACAGCCACCTGAAGTGCTTTTCCGATCGTCTACACTTCCAGCCTAGTCAGCATCCGAATACCCAGCAAGACACGCATTTGAGTCTTTTGAATACCACAGACCATAGTTTGCAGTACCACTCACATATCGAATGATTCGCTTAGCAGCAGTCAGATGAGATTCCTTCGGATTAGCTTGGTACCTGGCACAAACGCCCACACTGAAAGCAATGTCCGGTCTACTTGCTATAAGGTAGAGCAAACTTCCAATGATGCTCCTATACAACGTGGGACTTACTTCAACTCCTGATGAATCCACATTCAGTTTAGTGGCAGAGCTCATGGGAGTGGAGGCATGTTTTTTGGAGTCAAGGCCAAACTTCTTGACAATATTTCTGGCATACTTCTCTTGAGATACAAATATACCCTCCTTCTGTTGTTTGACTTGAAGACCCAAAAAGAATGTGAGCTCCCCCACCATGCTCATCTCAAACTCCTTCTTCATCTCCTCAGAAAATTCAGTAGCACGATCTTCGATAGTTGCTCCAAACACTATGTCATCAACATAGACTTGTGCCACAAGGAGATAATCTTCATCATTTTTGACAAATAGAGTTCGATCAGCATACCCTCTCTTGAAACCTCTATCTAGAAGATAATGTGTAAGACGGTCGTACCAGGCTCTAGGCGCTTGTTTTAAACCATATAGTGCTTTCTTTAATCTTAATACATGATCTGGAAAATGAGGATCCTCAAATCCTTTTGGTTGCTCAACAAAAACCTCTTCATTTAGATATCCATTCAGAAACGCACACTTAACATCCATTTGATAAAGTTTGAACTTCAAGGTGCACGCAATGGACATGAGGATTCGAATGGATTCGAGTCTTGCCACCGGAGCAAATGATTCATCAAAATCCACCCCTTCTACTTGTGTGTAGCCTTGAGCCACCAATCGAGACTTGTTTCGAATTATCTCCCCATCTTCATCAGTTTTGTTTTTAAAAATCCACTTTGTGCCTATAACATGAACGTTCTCAGGCCGTGGAGCAAGTTCCCACACGTCATTTCTCACAAACTGATTCAGCTCGTCATGCATTGATTCAACCCAATTCTCATCTAGAAGAGCCTCTTCAACCCTCTTTGGTTCAAACTGTGCAAGATAACAGTGATATGTTACATGATTGGCTAGCAGAATATTTCCTTTCCTGAGGCGAAGACCGTCATCAAGTGATCCTATGATATTACTTTCCGGATGATTCTTGAGAATTCTTGAGGAAGGCCTTTTTGAAGTGGAAACTTCATCACTACGAGAGATAGGAGGATGAACTTCTGGTGGAGTAAGAGGACTTGAAGTTCTAGACATCGATCTCGTTTCCCTTCTTGGGTTGATGGGAGTCGATTCTACTTCTGGTATAGGTTCTTCACCTTCTATATCCAAAGCTTCTACCTCAACATCAGGCTCTTCGGTGCTCGGCCCTTCTACATCATCAATCATTTCCACCTTAGGTAAGGCATCATCAATCTTGACATTTATGGATTCCATCACAGTCTTTGTTCTCTTGTTGAACACTCTATATGCTCGACTTGTAGTAGAGTAGCCAAGAAAAGTACCCTCATCACTTCTTGCATCAAACTTCCCAAGATTCTCTCGATCATTTAAGATATAACATTTACTTCCAAATACCCGGAAATACTTCACTTTAGGCTTCTTCTCATTCCATATCTCATATGCAGTCTTCTTTGTACCAGCTCGAAAGAAAATCCTATTGCCAATGTGACACGAGGTGTTGACAGCTTCTCCCCAAAAGTTTTGAGGTATTTGCTTATTAAGCAACATGACTCTTGCCATCTCCTGAATCACACGATTTTTTCTCTCTACCACTCCATTTTGTTGTGGAGTTTTGGGAGCTGAAAACTCTCTTTTAATACCACTCTTCTCACAGAAGGACTCGAATCTTGCATTCTCAAATTCTCTCCCATGATCACTTCTAATCTTGGCTATTGGAATCCCCTTTTCATTTTGTAGTTTCTTGCACAGAATCTCTAGCCTCTCACAAGCTTCTGATTTTTCTCTAAGGAATTCAACCCAAGTGTATCTTGAGTAGTCGTCCACAATGACCATGATATATCTTTTTCCCCCTAGGCTTTCAGTTCTGGTGGGCCCCATCAGATCAACATGAAGTAGCTCCAAGCAACGAGAGGTGGCTATCACATTTACCTTGTGATGGCTTGCCTTAGTTTGCTTCCCCATTTGACATGCACCACAAATGGTCTTCTCTACTTTTCCAAACTTAGGAAGTCCCTCAACTGCTTCAAGTTTGGAGACTTTGGCGACTTGTTTGAAGTTGGCATGCCCAAATCTGTGATGCCACAGCTCCAACATATCTACCCGAGCACTTCTACATGATATTGGTGCCGTGGGAACTATTCCATAACAATTATCCGTAGTCCGATTTCCTTCCAAAACCTGAATCCCCTCTTTATTGATGATCAAACATCCTTTCTTGGAGAATTGTACCAGAAAGTTGTCATCACAAATTTGAGTGATGCTCAGCAAATTTGCCTTCAGCCCCTTTATGAACAGCACATCTTTCAACAGAGGCAAACCGGGTATCTCAATGGTTCCTTTGCCTAGGACTTGAGCATGGCTTCCATCCCCAAAGGTCACATAGTCACCCACCTTTTCTTTGAGTGACTTAAACAGTGACTTATCCCCTGTCATATGGCGAGAACACCCACTATCAAGATACCACAGACAAGCATTAAACACCTTTAAAGAGGTATGCACAAATAGGTTCACATGTGACAGACACTCTTGACCTTCAAACACAAACTCATCATCAGGTTTCATGCTACTTTTAGATTGATTTTTCATTTTCAGATTCTCAATCATTTCACACAACATTCTATTCTTTCTTTTATATTTCTTAATCAATGATTTTGATTCAGATATGCTACTGTGTAAGACAAGATTCTGATTCTCAAGAAATTTCAGCATGTGAACAAAAACTCTAGCATGTTTCTTAGTTTTTAATAACTCTACAAGGTCATCAGTAAGACACCTTTCAGTTATGTGCATAGAGACATTTTCACAAACACTTGAGCTACAATTCAACATGGTATAAACAAGAACAGCAACCACAACACAGGGGTCTAGGATCACACAAATGGTAAAGACACCAAACAGCTGTGTACCCGCTCTGATACCAATTGAAAGTTCAAAAACGTGTACAAAAACACTTTTGAACGTTTAGACCCCCAAAAACCAATTTAATCAACACACGCAATATGTTAAACAATAGTGTGCGGAAACTTAACATATGCTATAACATGGTATTGATTAAACAACTATCTAAGCCACAACAAAATAAACCACAGCAGATAATGTAAAGGCAGAGATAGAGAGGAAGGAAGATGCAAACACAGCGATAACACCAGATATGTTATCGAAGAGGAAACCGAAGACCTCGGCGAAAAACCTCTCCGCCGCCCTCCAAGCGGTAATCAATCCACTAGAAAATACAGTTGGGATACAAGGACAGCAATAGACCCTCCAAGCCTAATCTACCCAATGCACCTAAGCCCTCCAAGCTTCTTGCTCCAACGAGGTTGTGCCGAACCTTTTTCTTTTCTAGCTTTCCGGATTCCACTACTACACCGTAGCATCAACCAATGAACATTGGCTCCTTCCTAACTGCTTCCCAGAATTCCAAACGTCTGTCTCACAGAGATGATAATGGTGAGAACCAGGTTTGGTATAAAGGCCTCTCAAGGATTTGACAATGGAGAGGAAGAGAGTGAGGGATTTTGATGAGACTCTAAGGTAGAGATTGTGGGTAAAACAATCTGGTTTTTCTTTAGGGTTTCTCTCTCAAAATTCTCTCTGGAAGCTCTCTTTCAATCGTGGGTTAAAAGGGTATTTATACTGAAGAGGAGTGGAATGCGAAACGTCAGGTTTTTCCAAAACAGGGGTGGCTCGCGGCTTGACCTCGCGGCTTGACTAAGTCGCGAGTTCCAGTCGCGAGTTAACCGTATGGCCAGTTGTCCTGTTTTGTCCTGTAGTGCTCCAGCTAGCATGACTGTTCATCTTCCAGCATGCTTGGCACGTGTGCATCTTCTGGCGGGTTGAAGCCGCGAGTCCAGTCGCGAGTCCCAGCCGCGACTCTCTGTTTTCTTGCACACTCTTGAGCAATCTTCACACTATCTCACTCACTACCCTTACAACAATCCCACCTAAATACAGGGTTACTAAATGCTGAATTACAAGCAAATTTGGCACGGAATAAAGCCAATTAGATGGTTGAATAAATTCAACCTTACAATGTTGGTTTTGATACATGCGTAGACTTGTGCTTATATCTCTTCCCACTCTTTTATTTTTATTGCTTAAAGAGCTCAATAAATGTAAATCTCAAAATGAAAAGAGATAATGAGTTGCAAAAGCCTGTCGCACATTCTAGTATTTGACTAGGAAAAAGGGTAAGCGACCTTATATTAAAAGTGAATGTTCATTCAAAAAGGCCAAATGCCTGTTTTTCAAAGAGAAATGTCATATATCACTCTCACAATGAGAGATGATTGCCTCTAAAAGATCAAAAAGATCATATGTTATGTTTGAAAGTGAAGTCAAATGAAAAGCTCCAAGTTATGTTATCAAGTTGTGTGGGAGGTCATATATACATATTTCTATAATTGAGATTGGTCACATGATCTAGTGCTAATTGTGTATGCCTTGGTTGAATTGATCATTGAAGCTTCACATTAGACGAAGGACTATCTCATTGTTGGTATCCACACACAACACACAAGTTTATGTTCAATAAATGCCATATTCATTTGTGTGATTGTACTTGATAAAATATGTTTTCACATGCTCAATATTTGTTAATTCAAGCACAAAAAGATTTTTGAGTGTTTTAGGTGTTTTTGGAAAGTATTTTGTTTGAAAAATCTGAAAATTTCAAAAATACAGTTTTGCCCTGTTTTGGCGGCTCAGTCGCGGGTGTGTCAAGTCGCGAGCCTTAGTCGCATCTTCGCTGGTCATTTGTGGCGACTTGTTCGCGAGTGGAAGGTCCAGTCGCGAGGTTCACTCAGAGATTTTCGCGGCTCAGCTCGCGACTCACTCGCAGGTAGACCTTCCAGTCGCGAAAAACACTTAGAAAAATTTTTCAAAATTTTGTTCTTGAGTGCTTTGGCGGCTTAAGCTGGCGACTTTGTGGCGACTTAATCAAGTCGCGAAAATCGCGTGTTTTGCAGAAACAGGAGCAGTTTTTAAACTTTTTCAGTTTTCCCTCGAACTTTTGTGACTGTTCATCTTCTCTCTAAACTCTCTCCCTCCCAAACACTCCGTGCTCCCATTTCCAATCTCTATTGTTGCTCTCTTGTAGCTCAAAATCGTCAAGTTACAGGTCTGGGTTTTCAGTTTTACACTCTTTTCTACTTGATTTTGTGCTTTTACCCTTTGATTTTTCGCATATGTCTGTGATATTGAAATGGGTTTATGTTTCGGTTTCTGCTCCTTGTTTATGCTTAGCTTGTGGATGCTATTGCTATAGTTTGCGTTGATGATAGTCATATCCTTATTGCTCTTCATCTTGTGCTTAACTAAGTGTTTCTTCTATTTTAATCTGAACTTTGAGCTGATTGAGTTGTTTCTATTTGTTCATTTTGTGGTTATGAGTTGAACTGTGATATATATGCATGCTTTATTGGGTTAATCTGTTGGGAGCTTCTGTTAGTCTCAAAATACTGATTGTGTGTCATATCATCTTTCCATTATATGTCTCAATGACATATATCTGCCTTTAGGATAGTTTCTCCTTGTTGCTCATGTGTTTCCTATCTTAGGCTTGGTTTATCCATGTGATTGATTAAGCAGCTTATTGTTTAAGTGTTCAAAGTTCATTTGTATGGTTGATATGTCTTTGTTAATTACATGGTACTGACTGGTTATGCACATATATTGTTCTATGTTGTTGTGGCCTTTTCTGATTGTTCACAGATGGCTCCCTCACCTCAGAAGAAGAAATCTACTGCTAAGAAGGCTGACAAAAGATTAAAGATGGATTCTAAACTGTTTAAGTCAGTTCACCACTTTGAGAGATACAAGGATAACTTCTTGAATGCAGGAATCATTCAAGAAAGATTTGTAGATTTGGAGGACTTAAGGCAAACTTTTATTCCCAGCTGTTTTGAAGGAAGAGGATGGGAAAAGCTTCTGAGTGGTTTCCCTGTTGTGTGTGAACCCTTAATTAGGGAATTTTACTCAAATGCTATGATAAAGGATAATTAATTAAGTTGCTGGGTGAGAGGTAAAGAATTTGTCTTGGATGCTCATGTCATAGATGATGCATTAGGGCTTGAAGGATTAGATGATGAAGAATTTATAAATTACAAGGATAGGAGTGTTTCTATTGAAACAGTTCAACAAAGGATAGGTGGGCAGAGGGAAGGGAAATGTTTGAATACCACTGCCTTTCCAGTGGACATGAGGTGCCTTACAATAATCATGATGTTTAACCTCAATCCCATTAAGAAATTGACTACAATCAATTGTGCTAGAGCAGTTTTTCTGATGGATCTTAAAGAAAAGAATTTCATAGACATAAGTTCCCACATTTATGACACCATTGTGGATGAGACTAGAACAACCTCTAGGCCTAAATTGATCTTTCCCAGTTTGCTAATGAGGATTTTTAGAAGTAAGGGTGTTCCAATCCCTCAAGACATCAGTCCCATGTCCACACCCTCTGCAATCAACAAGCTTACCTGCAAAAGGATAAGTGTTAGGCTTCCAGGAGAAGAAGATGAAGGTGATGAAGGAGAGGCTGTCCCAATGGAGACTGAAGTAGAGGCAGCAGGGCTTGCATCAACCTCAACACCTAGGAGGAGTGGCAAAAGACACAGAGCTTCAACTTCTGCAGACACACCTCCAGATGCTTTCCAGATCATTCTGGAAAGACTTGATGGGAACAGGGCAGTCCAAACTGAGCACTCTGATAGGATGAGAGCCATGCAAGACCGGATTGATGTCTTGGCTGCTAAGCTTGACAGCTTCACAACTCAGCATGACCAGTGACCCTTTGGCCATTCCTGTCAAAAAGGGGGAGAAGTTCATTGATGATTGAGAAGCGGAAAAGCATCTCTTAAGGGGGAGTGATTAGTTGAGGGGGAGTTGCCAAAAACAGAAACTTTGTTTATATATGTTTATGATTTGGGTATTTTTAGTGTTTTTATGGTTTTGATACACTGTGTTTTGGTGTATAGCTGTTACTAACTCATTTCATATACTCTTGGTTTAAACTTTAATATATTTTGATGATGTTATTCAGGATGTTTTTTTGTTTGTACCCATGTGCTTTTGTAAGCTTTTAGGGTTATTGTTTTATGCATAGTTTGTAGGCTTTATGGTATGTACCTTGCTTAGTGCAGCCTTTATGCTATGTTGAAATCAGTACTTTAATCTAAATGTTCTGCATTTTGGTTTATGTACTGTCACTCTTGTGCCCTTGTAGGATTGTTCCTAGATGCATATGCCTTGTGTGCTATGCATTGGTTGAGTGTTGATCATACAAGTGTCTTGCCTTGTGCTTGTTAACTTGTATGTTCTTGTGTTCATTCCAAGTGTGAATGAGCACTGTGATCACTACCTTGTGGTGTTCACTTGGTTGATCAAGCCATGGTTTGATTATTAACTCCATCTTTGCTTGATCACATTTTGCCTGTTTCATATGCATTTATAATTTTCTGCTTATAATGATCATGGTGTATTGTTGTGTTTCAGGAGTATTATGTTCATATGATTCAAGTGCTTCACAGCTTCTAGAGTTAGGTGTGAGTGAGTTTTGTTCAACTGTTCCCAACTCACATGTTAAGTCTAGAGTCTGTTTTAGGGTTTTGTCACGGAATAGCCAAAGGGGGAGATTGTAAGGTTGAATTTATTCAACCATCTAATTGGCTTTATTCCGTGCCAAATTTGCTTGTAATTCAGCATTTAGTTACCCTGTATTTAGGTGGGTTTGTTGTAAGGGTAGTGAGTGAGATAGAGTGAAGTTTGCTCAAGAGTGTGCAAGAAAACAGAGACTCGCGGCTGGGACTCGCGGGTGGACTCGCGGCTGCAAGCCGCCAGAAGCTGCACACGTGCCAAGCATGCTGGAAGATGAACAGTCATGCTAGCTGGAGCACTACAGGACAAAACAGGACAACTGGCCATACGGTTAACTCGCGACTGGATCTCGCGACTTGGTCAAGCCGCGAGCCACCCCTGTTTTGCCAAAACTTGACGTTTCACATTCCTCTCCCACTCCAGTATAAATACCCCTTTAACCCACGATTGACAGAGAGCTTCCAGAGAGAATTTTGAGAGAGAAACTCTAAAGAAAAACCAGATTGCTTCACCCACAATCTATACCTTAGAGTCTCTTCAAATTCCCTTACTCTCTTCCTCTCCATTGTCAAATCCTTGAGAGGCATTATACCAAATCTGGTTCTCACCATTATCATCTCTGTGAGACAGTTGTTTGGAGTTATGGGAAGCAGTTAGGAAGGAGCCAATCTTCGTTGGTTGATGCTACGGTCTAGTAGCGGAATCCGGGAAGCTAGAAAAGAAAAAGGTTCGGCGCAACCTCGTTGGAGCAAGAAGCTTGGAGGGCTTAGGTGCATTGGGTAGATTAGGCTTGGAGGGTCTATTGCTATCCTTGTATCCCAACTGTATTTTCTAGTGGATTGATTACCACTTGGAGGGCGGCGGAGAGGTTTTTCGCCGAGGACTTCGGTTTCCTCTTCAATAACACATCGCGTGTTGTCTTTGTGTTTGCATCTTCCTTCCTCTCTATCTTTGCCTTTATTTTATCTGCTGTGGCTTTATTTTGTTATGGCTTAGATAGTTGTTTAACCAATTTCATATTATAGCATGTGTTAAGTTTCCGCACACTTGTTGTTTGACATATTGCTTGATTTGGTTAAGTTGTATTTTGGGGGTTTAAACGTTCAAAGGTGTTTTGTACATGTTTTTAAACTTTCAGCAGCTGTGAAAAAGATGAAGAAAGTTGAGGAAGACTATAGAAGTCTCCTAGTGAGATATAAGGAGGCCAAATGCGAGATAGAAACGTTAAATGGCGAACCAACCGAAGCTTACACCAAGGTGAAATTCCTTGAACTTTAGGTAGTTCAAGCGAATGCCAAGGTAGAGCGAGTCTCCACAAAGAAGCTTGATGATGTCCTTTCATCTCAGAAGACCTTCTCCGACAAAACCGGATTAGGATACACCGGAGGAAGTAGTTCAGCTATGAACATCTCCAAAGAAGTGAAGTTTGTAAAGGCCAAAGAGCCGATTGCAGTTGTCCCAACTGTTGAGAGAGCCAATGTGGAGAAGAATAAGAATATGGCTGAGCAATGGGTGTTGAACAAGCCTCGCAATCAATCAACAGTCAGGTCTGAAGCCAAAGGGAGATCACCTCCAAAATCACAAAGAGGTCCGAGAGCAAACCATGTATGCCATTATTGCGGAATGCAAGGGCACACTAGACCCAATTGTCATAAGCTGAGAGCATTAAATAATGCTAAGGACCAAAGGTCAAGAGGACCAAGAGATGACAGGAGGAATTGGATTGTTGGGCAACCATGAAGTCAAAATGAAGATTCCAGTGTGGTGGATGTAATGAAGATGATTGAGGCATTTACCACATGTTTGGCGAACTTCAACAATAGGTTTGAAGGTCACAATTCACGTACCCAATCCTATAGGGATATCACCCCAAACGCACGTGACGTGTGGGTGAAGAGGGGTACTCATGCATGATTATCTCCCATGACCATGCATCAATACTTCCAATGCTTAGGATCATAGGTTCATGCATCATATCATGCATTGTTTTCTGTTTATAACATTTCTTTCAAGTTTTGTTGTTGTTGATCTTACTTTTCTTGTTCTGCTTTTGAGTGTGTTCAAAATTCAAAAACCCATAAAAAATTGAAAAATCTTCAAAAAGTTTGATCGCTTGTCTTTGTGAATGTCACATGTGAGTTTGGCCTAGTACCTTCGTACTTATGGCGTACTGCATTTACGAGCCTAGCTTGTTCTGTATGCACATAAATCTTTGTGGGAGAAATCTTGAAATTTTTGTGTGATTGTTGTAAATAGATCTTAAAGCTTGTCATGAATGATTGATCAATAATCTTGATGGTCTTGATACTTGCATAGACTTGTGCCTATATCTCTTCCCACTTTATTTTTTTTGCTATAGAGCTCACTAAATGTGAATCTCCAAATGAAAAGCGACATTAAGCTGCAAAAGCTTGTCGCACATACTTGTATTTGACTAGGAAAAAGGGAAAGCAACTTTTAAATTAAAATGAAAAGGTGCTCAAAAACCAAAGGCTAACTCTCATTGTTGAAATATCAAAAATTTCAAGCACCAATCTCAAAAAGAGATGAAATATCCAAAAAGGGATCAATTGTAATGAATTATGCTAAGGCAAAATGAAAAGTTTCTAAGAATTGTAGTCATTTTCTTGTGGGAAGTCATATATGCTCATTTGTATAATAGAGATAGACCACTTGATTTCGTACCAGTTGTGTATGACTTGATTGAATTGATCATTGAAACTTCACTCTAGACTATGGACTATTCCACATTTGATACTCACACACAACACACGAGACTTTGTTCAAATAATGTCTATCTCATTTGTGTGATTGTACATGTTCAAATGTGATGTGTATGCTCAAAATACTTGCTGATCAAATCCAAAAAGATTTTTGAGTGTTTTATATGTTTTTGAAAGTGATTTTGTACTTTTTTTGTTTATAGTTTTTGTTCAACATGCATTTTTGTGTTTTTCATCAAAAATTGGTTCAGAGGCTGTTTCGCGAGAAGCTCGCGACCTAGAGCGTCCCACAAAATGTGCTTGAGGGAAATCAAAAGTCATATTTTTCATACAGAAACTCTTGCTACTGCCTTGCGGGCATTTCGCGACTAACCTCTTCTAGCAAAATGGTTTTAGGGCAAAAACTGAATTTTTCTCAAAATCACACAGAAACTTTCGCGACTGTCTCACGCCTAATTCGCGACTAACAGCTTCTCACGAAAGCATTTGTGCTTCAGTGGCTCTTTTCGCGACTTATTTGCTACTGCCTAACCCGCGAAAAACGCGTGCTTTTAGTCTAAATGTAGCAGATGTGACATGTTTTCAAACATTTTTCATTTCCCTCGCATAAGTCTCCCAAACTTGTTTCAACCCAAATCACTATTTCATTTAAACCCTATCATTTTCAAGAAAAATCTCTGCAAAATCTTTTCAAGGTATGTGTTTCTAACACTATTTTCATCTTTTATTTTTGGAATATGCATAATTTGTGCTTTAGGTTTTGAAAATTGGGGATTTTCGAAAATTGGGTTGGGATTCCTATTTTTGTGAAAAAAATTTCAATCTCTTGATTGGGCTTAATCCCATTTGATGTTTGTGTATCTACGCTGGCCCCTTGTGGCATTTTGAACTTGTATTGAGGCATGTTTCATCATGTTCATGTATTTTTTATAGTGTTTATAAACTGTTGCATGTTAGGTATTTGACAGAATGTCCAAGTGACTTTTTTTGGTTGTATTGGACTCAAATGAGTTCCTTTACTTGAGTTTCCTTTAATTGAACTTGTTTCACATGCTTTGGATGTGTTTAACTCGCTTTGTTCTCAAATGCCATGCCTTACACACACTGTGCACACTTTAGGCATCTCTAGGCACACCTCATGCACCTCCAGATGCACACACAACCATCACCAGATGCCTTAGCACATGATCAGTACAAACACACACATACACAAGTATTTATTTTATACATTGTGATTATGCTTCCTTGGTCTAATACTTTTAGCATGTTGGTTGTGTTCATTTATTTATTTTTGTTTTTGCTCTACTTTAAAAATGTTGTATCTCTGCTTTGAACTAACATGTGTCTAATCATGTTTTGGGTTCTATTTTGTGTTTGCACACTTGGTTCTATCTATTTGTGTTCCTTCGTACAGATGGCACCTACCAAGCATGTAGCTACCAAGAAACCATCGTCCAAACGTGCACGCATTGGTTCCGACAACTTCAAGTCAGCAGAAGCAGATATGAAATACAATGATTGCTACAAGGGCGCAACCATTATCATGGAAAGGGTGGTCAATTTAGAATCCCTTGAAGGCACTTTCATCCCTGAGGTGTTCAAAGAAAGGACATGGACCAAACTCTTGAACCCGATTGAGGTTGTCTATTCAGAGATCATAAGGGAGTTCTTCTCCAATGCTGCTATAGACGAAGATTGTATAGAGTGCTGGGTAAGGCACAAGGAATTTGTGATTACAAGAGAGATCATCCAAGATTTTTTGGAAGTTCGTCCAACCTCACAGCCAATTGCAGTGCAGTATGAGGATAGATTGGGATCTACCATTGAGATGATAAGGACACTTGGTGGCACATCGAAGAAATCATCCATGAACACAGTACCATTTTCACCGGAGATGAGAGCTTTGGCACATGTGATGATCCACAACTTATATTCGGTCACCAACCTTACCACTTTATCTGCTCCAAGGATAAGATTTTTGTATGATCTCTTTACCCACAAAGAGATAGATATTTGTGGACATATCTTCCATGTGTTGAAGAAGAGTATTGAGAAGCAAAATTCAAGAACTGTAATGCCATTTCCCTCACTGATTATGGGATTAATTGCGAAGACAAAGCTCAAATTCCCGAGTGGCCTCATTGTGGTTCCGAAGGACTATCCCATTGGTGCACACACAGTCACCAGGAGCACAACCCACATCAAAGGTTCCAAGACAGGTGTGCATACGATACCACAGTTTCGTGTTGCAGACGAGGGTGAAGATACGGAGGAGGAGATTGATAGATTCACTTCTGCCACAGAGCCATCAGCTCAACCATCATCCTCAGCACCAGCACGAGGACCAGATAGACTTAACCGTCTTCTTCACAGAGTAGAGCAGATGTACACTATGTTAGATTCCTATATGCAGCACACAACGGACCAATTTGCTTATGTCCAGGGTCAAATCACAGCTTTATCATCTCAGATCGATGACTTATCCATCAGCCATGGTTCAGACTCTGAGTCTGACCAATTCTAGCCCTTTGGCCATTCCAGTCAAAAAGGGGGAGAAACATTTTGAGGGAGAGCTTGCACAATGTTAAAGGGAGCATAGGTGTTAGGGGGAGCATAGGTTCAGACTTAGAAACATTGGTTTATTGGTTATCGGTTTACGTGTGTTTATATTTAGCTTCTACTACTACTAGTTTATGTTTATACTTTTACTGTTTTGTTTAAAACCTCAGCACATGTTTTTTTAGTTAATTTCAATGTTTACTCAGAATATTGTGTTTGTGACTTTCTCAATTCTTGTGTAGCATTCTCTGTGTACTTTTAGATATTGTTATAATGTCTTGAGTACTTCACACTTGTGCCCTTAGTAGGATTGTTCCTAGATGCATATACTTTGTGCATGTTACATTGGTTGTGTGATTGGACATGCAAGTAATCATAAGTGATTGCTTCATTGTACATGTCCGGATGAACATTTACTTGTTATATGTTCATTGGATTCATTCTTTAATGACTGCCCTTGTTTGATTAAGTGTTTGTTTGCATGATATCTATTGTTTACATACTTGATCGCACTATGCTTGCTCTTGTTCATACCTTGTGTTCAACTTGTCATAAGCTGAATAAAAGTTTTGTTTGTGTGCAAGTGTTTCAGGTTACAGATATAAACTGCAAGTGCTTCACAGTTTCTAGATTAGGTGTGAGTTTTCCATTGTTCCCAAACTCACGTTTAAGTCTAGAGTCTGTTTTAGGGGTTTTGTCACGGAATAGCCAAATGGGGAGATGTAAAGTTGTGATTTACAAATAAGTATTTTGTTGGCTTTTATTCTGTGCCAAATTTGATTGTAATTTTATTCAATCTTTTGTACCCTATATCTGTTGTGAGAATTTATTGTAAGGGTTGTGTGATAGTAAGAGAGAGTGTGAAGACTCAAGCTATTGAAGCAAGGAAGGTTTTCGCGGATATCTTGCGACTAAGCATCCCGTGAAAAGATGCATGTGCCCTGCACATGACTGGAATGCGAAAAGTCTATACAGATGGAGACAATTGTGTCTCATGAGTATCTCGCAGGTAAGGCCTTCTCGCAAGACACCTGCGAGACATTCTGTTCTGCCAGTCTGTATTGCCTGATACACACTTTCTGTACCCTCATTATATATACCCATATTACCGATAAATGTGATGGAGAGCTTCTGAGAGAAAACCCTAACAAAAACATTTGAGAGTTAGAAATTGTTATACCAACAATTCTCTACCCATTTGTTTGTGGAATTTCCTTATCTCCTACCTCTCCATTTCCATACCATTGAGAGGTCAATAGCCCAAACACTTACCACACCATTTGAGAGTGTCCAGTGAGGTTTTGGTGCTACTGGGGAACATTGGAAGAAGCCAAGGATGGCAGATACAACATGGAGCTTGTTGCGGGATCCGGAGAGCTAGACAAGACACGGTTCCGAGAAGCCTTGTTGGAGTAGGAGCTTGGAGGGCTTAGGTACATAGGGTAGATTAGGCTTGGAGGGTCTCTTGCTTATCCATGTATCCCAACTGATTGTCTAGTGGATCGATTACCGCTTGAAGGGTGGCGGAGAGGTTTTTCGCCGAGTTCTTCGATTTCCTCTTCGATAACACGTCTTGGTGTTATCTGTGTTTGCATCTCTCTTCCCTACTCTTGTTCATTTCATTTTACTACTGTGTTGTTTTAAATATGGATTAGAGTAGCTCTCTTGCATGTTTGCTTGCATTTACACTATTCCGCACTTAGTATTAAGTTAGTGTAAAAACAACCAAGCCGTAATTTAAATTAGGGGGCTAAACGAGCTCTTGTGTTTTTTACACATTTCGAGCTTTCACTATCATTATTGATTCCCAGTCCAACCTTGCCTGGGAATGATATAGATGTGTACTTACAAGCCCTAGTAGAAGAACTGAAGGAGTTATGAGATGTTGGAGTAAAAATGTTTGATGTGTCTTCCAAATAATCAGGCATGTGGTGATAAATGATTGATGTGTCTTCCAAAAAATCAGGCATGTTGGAATGAAAACGTTTGATGTGTCTTCCAAATGCATGCTGCATTATTGTGGACCATAAATGATTTTCTTGCATATGGTGATATCTTAGGTTGGAGTACCAAAGGTCCTCTTGCATGTCCCCCTTGTAACTATGATAGTTAGTCTCGTTGGTTAAGATATGGAAGGAAATTTAGTTACATTGAACATAGGCGATTCTTGGATAATGATCATAAATTTCATAAGCAAAAACAATCATTTGATGGGCATATTGATACGAGATCAGCTCTTATTACGGTATCTAAAGGGAAAATCATGTTACAAACGGATGCTGTAGTCGATCATATTTTTGGGAAGAAAACAGTTAATTTGCCCAATAAAAGAAAAAGAGGGGAGGAAGCCTTAACTGTGTGGAAAAAGAGAAGTATATTTTTCACCTTGCCTTATTGGGAGGACCATGTGTTGCGTCACAATCTTGATGTGATGCATATTGAAAAGAATGTAATCGATAATATAATCGGCACGTTGTTGAACTTAGATGGGACAAAGGATAACTTGAAGGCATGCAATGACTTAAAAGGATATGGGTATAAAAAGTGAACTTCACTTGGAAAAGGTTGGGAATGATCAGACACGCATGCCACATGTCTACTACCATATGAATGCTAGTGAAAAGGATGGCTTTCTGCATGTTTTGAAGGATGTAAGAGTGCCAGATGGATATTCCTCAAATATCTCACGTTGCGTTAAACTTAAAGAACGCAAGATTAGTGGGATGAAGAGGCATGATAATCACATCTTAATGCAGCAACTTTTTCCGATAGTAATATGCGGATCCTTGTCCCCTGAAGTGAGTAGGCCTTTAATTGACTTATCTTGTTTCTTTAGGGAGATATGTTCTAAAGTACTAAATGTGGAGGAACTTAGGGCTTTTGAGAAGAGAATTGTAGTGACATTGTGTGAGTTGAAAAGGATATTCCTTCCCTCTTTCTTTACAGTTATGGTACATCTAGTCATGCATTTGGCTAGCAAAGCCAAAGTTGTTGGCCTAGTTCATTATCGTTGGTTGTATCCTATAGAAAGGTAACACGTATAGTAACCTGGTCTATTTAATTAATTATTTTTTCACACCAATTTCCCATTGTTGATCTTGGATTTTCCAATAGGTACTTGTTAAGACTTAAGTCTTACATGAATAATAAAACTTATCTAGAAGGCTCCATTGCAGAAGGGTATATAGCAAAGGAATGCTTAGCATTCTGCTCAAACTATTTTAAATCTTTTGAAACTGCATTCAATTGACCTGTAAAGAATGTCAAGGAATCCATGGGTGTAGTGGTGAGAATTACACTAGATTCAAATTCATGGATCCAAGCACATCGTTATGTGCTATTCAATTGTGAAGAAATCACCCCATTTCGCGAGTAAGTAACATGTCATTGCGTATCCTTTCATGGAATTCAAGTACAATATTCTAACTTAACACTATCACGTTTGTCTACATAGTGTACACATGGCGGAGATCAAGGCTGATTTCCCTTTTCATGTAACCGATGATGTTGTTCAAAAGCAGCACATGAAGAAATTCTACAGTTGGTTTAGAAACTATGTAAGTAAAGCATATATATAAAACTTTATTGTTTATAATAGGTGATGTCAATGTCTGTATATAAAACTTGGTTGTAACACTTTAGATAGCATACTTATAATAAACGTCATTGTCTATATTAGGTGATGTCAATAAATGCATTTGAGAAAAAGAAACTCTCTGATAAAGTCATATGGTTTGCTCAATATTCAAATAATGAAGCAAAACAATTCAAGCATTATGTTATAAATGGTGTGAAGTTTTGCACCAAAGACTTTGAGGCAACTAAGAAAACTCAAAACAGTGGAGTTTATGTTGTTACTGAAGGAGGTGCAACTTATTATGGTGTACTAATTGGTATTATTGAGTTGAACTACTCTGTCAAGTATCGATATGTACTATTCAAATGTCAATGGGTTGACGTTATTAGTGAGAGAGGATGCAAAAAAGATAAGTTTGGATTTCCCCTTGTCAATTTTTCACAATTGATACACATGGGACAATTGTTTTACGTGGAAGATGTGAGACATAAGGATTAGGCAGTGGTGGTCAAAACAAACCTAGGGAGGTGTTTGATGTTGGTATTGATGCTTCACATGATGATGATGATGATGATGATGAAGATGAAGTGGGTACCTATTTTGATAATGTTCCTTATAATATAACTATTGATGATGCATGTGATGATGCAATTGACAACCATACTTGGGCTTAAGTTAATGAAGAAGGAACCATTTATGATACATCATTGATCAGTGAGGATGAATTGCTTGAACAAGACTTTATCGATGATGAAGAGCTTAGTGATGATGTTTATGAGTCCAATGATGATGAGTCTAATGATGATGACTGCAATGATGATGAGTCTTAGAGTTTCAAAACCTCTCTTTGTTTCTTCTCCTTAAAATTATATGTCAATGTTTGGTTGTTTTTTCTTAAAGAATTCATTATATTCTAATACAATTATTTGAGAAAATAAATTTGTGTTTGGTTTTACATTGTATTTATGTTTGTTGAACATGGTATGTATAGCTCAGCTAAACCTTAGAAGGGTGTAACTTCATGTTCTGATAAGGAGTAAAGTTTTTTTTTGTCTTATTGGGTCTCACAGAATGAGGGGGCTAAGCTTTAAAGTTTTTATTTTTCCCTTATTACTGTAAGTTTTGTGATACACTTTCTAATTTCTAAGCATTTGAAAGGAATATTGTTTATTTAAATGAGTATTAAGCGGAGGAAATGAGTTATGCGAGTGCAAAACATAGTGGTAAATGGATTTCTTATTTGTCCTCTATTATGGTTATGGGATTAAATGGGTTATTAGTGCATTTGAGTAATTTCTTGTTGTGTTGAAGTCAAGCTCTCGAACAGAGCTAACCCACCTTTACTTTGGGCTTAAGTTGATGATGGGCTGAGTTGTTTCTGTTTTATCTTGATTTGGTTTCCAACAAAATAATAAATTTAGAACCTTTCCAATTTGGAGCTAGAGAATCTTATTATGGATGATGTTCACTGTGTTATTTAATGCAAGAATATGAGTTAGGGAAATTTTCAGTTGGTGCTTAAGTTTTCTTTCTTTAAATTTTGGTGCAGGATTCCACTCATAGTGGGGTGTTGTTGGAAATTAATTTTGTCCATGTGATGGTAATGAAGTAGCATCCTCTCATATGGTCAGCCGTTGTAAGTTTTTTCTAAGCTTTTCATTACTAAGCTTTTATTTGGACTATGTAGTTCTGCCAAAGGGTATAATTTTGATTTGCTTTTTGGCTGATGGTTTCAGATGCTCATTAATGATGTTGGAGATGTGACAATTACTAATGATGGTGCTACAATACTGAAGATGCCATAATTTTTTGATGGTTTTTTGTGTACAAAGAACTATATTTAAACAATTGCATTTTTTGGAAGTGTTGAAGGATTTGTTTAAATACTTTGGAACTTTGATAATTGTTATAGACAATGTTATGTATTTGATAATATATTTCTATGTTAATATAATGTTAGTTTAGAGACATTTGTGGTGTTATCTAGTTACATTTGTGGTATTGTCTTAGTGGAGCTAAAATTATTACAAGTTATTTGTAATAGATATGTGGGTTTAGAACCTAGGAGGGGGGAAAAATCACCTATAGTGGGGGGCAAAAACCGCCGCAGAAGGACTAACATTTTAATATAATTGAAGACCTATAACGGTGTTTATCGCCCGTCGTTAAAGCTTCAAACATATAGCTATGGCAAAACCGTCACTAAAAGGTACATAGGGTTTGTTATACATGAAGCCCTATAGTGGCGCTTATTGCCTGCCGCTACAAGGTCACTTGACTCGAATGATAACCTTATATGGCGGTAGTTTTTAGCTCGCTGCAATAGACCAAAAGCGTTGCTAACAAGGATGTCAATACCGTACCGGAGGCCATACCAGTTTGTCCACCGGTACGATATATTTCGGATACCGGTCAATACCGGTGTACCATTTCGGGTTTACTGCTATTTTTTATATTTAATATATATATATATATATATATATTAGTTGTATATCCATTAGTAAAGGCCCATATAATTTGTTTATAATATTTAAAATTATCAACTCATATCTTATTTATTAATTTAAGCTCTAGCTAAAATGTTAATTCATTATACTAGTAATATATATAATATAAAGTATTCTTAGCAAAAAATATATATATATATATATCTATATATATATATATATAAAATATAATATTTATAATAGAATTGATATTGATGTATTAAAATACTAAAATAAGCCTCAAATAAGTAGTCTTGATCATTGTACTTGTAGTGTTCTGATGTGTGGCAGAGCACACATAAATAGTTATAATGTTATATTAATAATAAAAAAAAAGAGGTAGAGTTTGAATTTTTGAATGATGTTCACGTGAGTTGTAAGTGACTTGTCACTTATCAAGCACACAAAACAACAAAAAGTTAAAGATTAAAATAAAAGGAAACATAAAAGGCAGAATAAGATGAAGAAACATGTGTATAAGCCTCTAAGCAGACAAAGAAGAAGAAGCAGCAGCAGCAGAAGCTGAAGAGAAGATCGCCAAATGGGTTACTACAGGCAACGTGGTGGCGACAACGGCACCGTGTTAATGACGGCAGTGACCCAAGAGCAAGAGCAAGTTAGTAAGTTATTGAGAAAGGAGAGAGATTATTAGATCTAAAATTTTTTTGTTTGTTATTTCGGTCCGGTATGAAGTTTTCGGCCGAAATCCGGTTTGCTTCCCGGTATGACCGAAACGACTTGGTATAGCCGGTATTTAAACCGGTACGAAACAAACACATTTCTGTACCGTTTCAGGCGCCGGTGTGAAATATTCCGGCCATACCGGCCGGTATGGTATGAGATTAACACCCTTGGTTGCTAAATGGCAGATCTATTGTGGCACTTTTTGATCCCACTGCAATAGATCTATTGCAGCACTACAACAGTGACGGGAAGAACCGCCACAATAGCACCCGCTGCTAAAGGTCCATTGGACCTTTAGCGGCGGTTTTGTAGTCTCATGCCATGCATTCTCACATGTTAGCACTTTCCTAATTCTATTTTGGTACTTAGAATCTAATGCAATAATATATATCATTTTCACATGCTACTACTATACATATTATCTCTTACTCTCACATGCTACCTATACACACACATATATACAAATGCCATGATTGTAATATAAATTTTGAAGTTTAAATTCACACATTTTTTTTTCAAAAGCCAAATAGTCAAATATAAGGGTTATTTTTGAAAGAATTAAAATTAAGGATTAATCAAAACATGATACTATCTTAGGATAGGCGTGTGGAATGCTTTACACATTCCCCTTATGTAACAAAATTCCTGAGTCCATATCTTTAGTTTAAGACATTTGACATATCACTTAGCTTAGGAATCATTAGGGTAAAATCCTTAGTCAATAAGTATAAAATGGATAGACATAGGTGACCAATCACCTCATAAACCATGGTTTGTGGCAACTCTAATAAAATGGAAAGATAAAAATGGACTAACTAAAACACACATGTACACCCAAGTGTCCACTTATCACACAAAATTTATGTTGTCTTGCCAAATAAACTCACACCTACAAAACAGTTGGGGGGTCGACCGTTCAAAATCTAACGTCGATACTATGAGAAAACCTTTGCTCTAGTAGCTCGCTTTTCCTTTGTTTGCACTCACATTGTGGTTTCTACCTCTTGCCATTAGGCCTTATTTCAAATGGATGCGAAGAATGCATTCCTCATAGCGGACCTAGCCGAAGAAGTTTACATGTAGCTACCCTTAGGCTTCTTTCGTCCTGCCCACAAAGTGTATTGACTATGCCTTGCACTATATAGGACTTAAGCAAGCCCCACAAGCATAAATCAGCAAGTTTAGGTCCATCTTTCACAACTTGGATATCCCATCAACTTCTATGACCTAGACCTACCCATTCGATTCAGAGACCATGATATCATATTCTTTTGTTATATGTAAATGACATAATTGTTACATGTGATAATTAGCAAGGTATTCAAGAACTCAAGCAGTTCCTTGGCCAACACTTTAGGATGATAAATTTAGGCCCCATAATAGATGCTGTCTCATTTAGACCAAGTACTATACCTTAGAACTTATCTTTTTAGTCGACTCACCCATCGAGTATAGCATTCGCTTAAATGCTCATGTTAGCAAACCCCTTTCATGATGGTGCATAGTATAAGCTGCTAGTTAGGAGTTTTGTCTATCTCACAATCACTCAACTGGACATCTCGTCAATTAGTTCAAGGCAACTCGAAGTTGTTTTACTTAGAACCATTTGATATCTGAAAATGTACCTTGTTCTATGGACTTCATTTCTACTTCAAGTCACCATTAACATTTCAAGAATGCATACACCAATGCCAACTAGGCAGGGGGTCCCATCGATCGATGTTCCAATGATAGATCTTGCTTTTTGCTCGGGGATCATATTATATCTTGGTGCAATAACAAGCAAACAGTACTAACACCACAATGGAGCTCCTTTGTCTACTCTTGCTTCTGAAAGACATAGGTGTTGAATGCTCTAATGCAGTATTGAATCACTATAACAATCAGAGTGCAATTCAAATTGCTTACAACGTGTAAGAGACCAAGTCCCCAGCCCAAATCTTTTCAATGGTTTGGCATAGCCCACACGAATGGATGGGGTCATGTTGGTGTCTCTCAAATGATAGTAGAGGTCTTATCGTTTTATCTTCCCCTCTAGATTAAGGGTTTTACATGGAGTTGCCACTTATTTAATTGGAAAAATAAGAAAACCTAAATGGTAAAGTACATCTTTATTGATGAATTGAAATTGTACATCTTTGTGAAATAACTAAATATTTCATGGCGTTGTCCTAAATACAATCTAAGATAAAAGTACATGTCTTTGAATCCTAGTTACATTCTAAAAAGATAAAATTACATGGAAAAGAATTGATCTAGAAGCCTTGATCTAAGTTCGAAGGCTAGGTTACAAGATGTGAAGCTGTTAGGCACCCACCTTGCCCAGTAAAATCGATCTTCTAAACTTTGGTGGCCAATTGCATATCACATATCATTTAAAAAATTATAGAATCCAAAAACATGTGATTAAGAACATAAAAGTAAACATTCATAGGCGTGGTGAAAACCCTATTCTAGACATGCAATAGCATTAAAACAAGATGATTGTGTGTGTGCCATATGATAAACCCTAATCCATGAGCAAGTGAGCATGTTATTTGAATTGAAAAACCCTAGAAACAAGTTTAACATGGAAAAATTAGAGCAACCTATATCTAACATGCTAGCATTCAAGAACATGTGAGAAATTAGAAGTAAAAACATGCTTGATTCTACAAAACCAGGGCAAAACTCAAATGAGAAAGGTTTAGAAACATTACTTACACGCAGTAGCACTTCACGCAAGAAAGCTTCTATAAAGTGAGGTTTGTTAATAGGAAGTTGATAGTTTGATACCAAGAGGACCAAAACACCAAATGAATTTTCCTTCTACCAACTCTAAAGAATAGGGATAGAGAAAAGTGAATAAATTTCAATTTTTTCTCTGAAATTTGGGTTACTTTGAATTGATGCTGGAAAGGGGGTATTTATACTGAATGTTGGTGGTCAAAAATGAGTCTCCGGGCAATGTAGGACTCAAGGAAGTTTAGATTTTCTAAGTGAAAATGTAGGGTGCAATGTCAAACTGAGTGGGGAGCATTTCAGACAGGGAAGGAAATATGGGGTTCTTGTCTAAGTACCAATCGGCACTTGGTCCAAATCCTCTCTAAATCTTTTCATTTTCGGTTCAATTTTTTCCCATTCAGTTGTGGTCTGATTTCCCCTTCTAATTTACACTCATTTTTTTAGACTTTCTTGGTCCTTAAGCTCATAAAATAAATTCCAATATTATTAAATTAATAAGTCAATTTATTTGACTAATCAGTTTTTGCCAATTTTGTTGGGAACCAGTTAATGCTTTGTCTCCAGATTGAATCAAATGTGTGCAACCTCCACATAAACCATGTACTAAACCAATAGCATTATGAAACATCACTTAATTAAAATGGATGAAAAATATACCAACTAGAATCAAAAGTTTATAATCACATGTAGTCCGGACTCAATTCATGCAAGTTCACATTAACCGTTATAACTTTTTTTCTAGATATCTTTCATTCCAGTTGTTTGATTAAAACTCATGAACTGTCATTTTGATCATTGTGACTTTAAGATTCACTTTATGCAATGCATTTGAAAATCTAGTGGTTAAAATTACAGTTCTATCCCTGTGGTGATATGCAATGGAAAGTTAAATGAGAGTTACAAAATAGAGTGTTTACACAACAACATTTTTTCTTGAGCGCACCAAATATGTTGAGATTGATTATCACTTTATTTGTCCCTGCTTACTGCAGGTCGCACTACTGTTATACTCTGTCTCCTAATAATATCTTTTAGCCGATCTCTTTTACCAAAATTTACCCCTCGGCCTTTTTCATGATTTTGTCTCCAAACCCAAGTAGATCACACACAACCTAACATGAGCTTAAGGAGGCTATTAGAACATAAGCTTAATAGGCCTTTGAGCCCATGGTACTATTCATGTAGTACAAGATACCATCACTATATTTTGTACTTCATTGTATTATACTTCTGCATTATATATTTAGTGCACCTATATAAAGACAACTCTGAGAGGATTCACATTAAGGTTTCTAAAAACTTAAAAAAGCTATTTTAAGTATTCATTCCACAAAAAACATACTACAACAATGTTGCTATACTTAATATTTTTGGCAACTTAGCTACACTAAATTGCAATCTATGGTAGTCTACTGTAGCTCAAAAATTATAAAAAATAATATTTTTTTATTACTTCTGAAAGTTCAAATAGTGTGTAAAACACCCTTGAATGTTTAAACCCCCAATTACAAAATAACCAATTCAAGCTTTATGCCAAACAAATAGTGTGCGGAAAATGAACAAAAGCTATAAAACAAAATTGGTAAACAATCTAAGCCAATTAAAATCACAACCCACAGCATATAATAAAAGGCAAAGATAAAAGGGAAGGAAGATGCAAACACAAGGACAACACACGATGTGTTATCGAAGAGGAAACAGAAGCCCTCGGCGTAAAATCTCTTCGCCGCCCTCCAAGCGGTAAGTAATCCACTAGAAAATATAGTTGGGATACATGGACAACAATAGACCCTCCAAGCCTAATCTATCCAGTGCACCTAAGCCTTCCAAGCTTCTTGCTCCAACGAGGTTGCGCCGAACCTGTTTCTTTTCTAACTTCCAGGATTCCGCTACTTGACCATAGCATCAACCAATGTAGATTGGTTCCTTCCTAAATGCTTCCCAGAACACCAAACAGCCCTCTTACAGTAATGGATATGGTGAGAAAAGGTTTTGGTAAAAGACCTCTCAAGGGTTTAACAATGGAGAGGAAGAGAGTTGAGGAATTTGAAGAGACTCTTATGTAAAGATTGTAGATGAATCAATCTTGTTTTTCTCTAGGGTTTCTCTCTCAAAATTCTCTCTAGAAGCTCTCTTTCTTTTATGGGTATAAGGGGTATTTATACTGGAGTGAGAATGGAATGTGAAGAGTCAGGTTTTACAAAAAGGGGTGACTCGCGGCTTGACTGAGTCGCGAGATCCAGTTACGAGATAACAAAACAGCCAGTTGTCTTATTTTGTCCTGTAGTGCTCCAGTTAGCATGACTCTTCAACTTCTGGCATGCTTGGCACGTGTGTTGCATCTGGCGGCTTGAAGCCACGAGTAACCCACGAGATCAAGTCGCAACTCTCTGTTTTCTTGCACACTCTTGAGCATTTCAACACTCTATCTCACTCACTACCCTTACAACAATCCCACCTAAATACAGGGTTACTAAATGCTGAAATACAAGCAAATTTGGCACTGAATAAAGCCAACAAGATGGTTGATTAAATTCAACCTTACAACTTCCTTCAATTAAAATAAAATTTTTCTCTCTCTCTCTCTCTCTCTCTCTCTCTTCTTCTTTCTTTCACCAGTTGTAGACACCGCATTTTATACCCCTTACAACTCGGGCTCCTATTCCTTAATAATGGTAAAACTCTAAAGCCCAGGGGTGGTTTAGGGCCCAATTAGACTTAATTTGACTTGAGGAAGGGTTTTATGGAAAATATAACTCTTTTATGAGCTAAATAAAACTATTATTGGAAAAGAAGGCCACGAAAACCATAGGGCATGCATACGCAAACAGGCGTATGCATATGCATGCTCCAGATTTGCGTACGAAAGCTTCATGCATGCGTATGCATACACAAACATGTGTACGCATGCTAAGGTTCTAGAAACTATGAAAGACAAGTTTTTTTGCATTAAAGTTGAGGTTTGGAATGAATCCCACATTGTCTAGGAGTTGTTCCAAACCCCTATTTTCTCAATATTAAAAGCCATACATGGTACCTTTTCAAAACACAAAGAAAATCCTAAGAGAAAACCTAAGATTCACTAGAAATAGTGAATCAAAGAGGGAGTTTTTCACAAAATATCCTCAAGTCAATTTTCTTTTGATTGGGACCTCTTTTGGTCTTGATCTTTGAGTTTTGAAGTTTACTAATTATTTTCTTTTGGTTTTGAATAAATTGAATAAGGGGAGCGGTCAAAATCAAGCTAAGAAACTTTTTGTTTAAGGTATATGTTCTAAACCTTTTTCTTTTCTTTTCTTGTTTTAATTTCTATATTCTTTATTTTTCTTGTTAAATTTTTTGATATAATATGTTTGTTTAAGTTTAGGTTTTCTCTGTTTTATGTTTTAAAGCATGTTAGATTGTTATATTTAATAGTTTCGTATTTGCTCTGTTTGCTGTTCTTGCTTTTCTAGGTTAGGTTTTCTGGGCATGTATGCATACGTGTGCTCTTTGCATGCGTACGCATACTCGAAGTATGCATATGCATACAACTGGGCCGCGTGCGCAGACCCTATGTATACGTACATGTATTTAAGCCCAGAACCCTAAATTCAACTTTTTTTTTATTTCTGTTTCTTTATTTTGTTTATGCAATATGCTTCTGTCTTGCCTTGTTTTATGCTTTTAATTCTCTATGTCTTTGTTTAAGTGTTTATCTATTCTTCACATGTTAGATTACGATTTCCTTTCAATTAAATCTTTGATATACCATGAACACACATTCACATGATCATGCATTAATGTATAGGTGCTATGATGCAGTAAGGTAAGTAACGTAAGTCATGCATTTACATAAACATGCATTTGGTTTGATATATGATCTTGTTTTGCTTTTGTTGGGAATGAATATGCAAGTTTATGTGCCATGCTTCAAATATGATAACATGTATGTTTGATTGCTGCCATGACCATGTTTTGCCTTTGGGAGTATGTAATGTCTTGACAGGAATATGCTAGGGTTTGTGATGTGATGTGATCAGATGCATGATAGATGTATGCTATATGATGCAATGCCATGATAGATGTATGCTAGGGTTTGGGATGAAAATCCCATGTTGTATGCTTAGATGTATTTTAGTATGTGTGTGAGTTTAGAATGCAATGTTGAAAATGCCCAGGCAAACTTGGGTGCATAACACCTTCCCAAGCCATACCTAAACTCCGAATCCATACTCTGGTAGTAAGATAAGTTTTTTCACGTAAGGGCACTATATAAATGGTTCATAGGCCATAAAACTAGGTGGCAACTCCAATACATCTTTTCTCCGCCCCGATCCACTCAGCCAAGGCATACTCTCCTTGCGCTATGCTCCATTCGGGCCAAAGTCTTTCGAAGTTTATCCCCCCAACTCACAATATTTGTCATTGCCTATGATGGGCTTTGAGTACGTTAACGGTTTGCCACCAATCCATAAAGGTCCATTTAGGCCCTTGGTTGGAATCATGGCCCACCTAGTTGTGAGTGACCTATTGATTTGTCCTTTTAGCTTTAGGGAGCCTACACACACTTAGAGAGATCCTAGATCCTATCCATGAAAGGGTACCCTTTATATCTCTTGTTTGTTCAACCATATATCTTGTGCTTACCTAATCTTAAAGGACAAGTAAAAGATGTAAAAATCGAAGGATGACCTAAAAGTTATGGCATACCCTAAGATATTGGGATAAAAGAAAAGAAGTTCTCACATATAGGGGGCTTATCCCAAATCAATGTACATCTTAACTTGGAAGATTCATAATGTTAGGATTAGTGCCCTTAAATCCTATCGTATGATGCTTTGTATGACATTATGTATGATTTAATGTTATGATTAATAAAGTTGTTTTATTATTATCTAAAATAATGGCAACATGAATATTTGGACATTATCATATAGTCCATGAGATGCATAGTATGTGATTTATGTGATTTAGTCACAGAAGATATAGATCACAAGTTCTTTGTAAACTCAGAATTTTAGTTCGTAGTCGGTGACGAAATTAGGCATTTCATCTATGAAGACTATAACATATCAACTAAGATGATTTGTCTTCATCATGGAAGTGGAGACTTCTAGTTGATATGTTGATATATTTTAAGAGTTAAGACATATTGAACTGGACCGCTATGAGATTTATAATTCTCCTAACGACTATCAAATAAATAATAAATCTTACGACTTTAATTTACATAAACTCTCAATCCTGAGAGGATAGTGAACCCGAACTTGAAATGTAGGTTGTTTTGATATATCGAGAGTGATATCTAATTCAACGGTCAAAATCTCAATATGTTGAACAGCCACACATAGTGCTAAAGAAACACATATTCTCAAGATGGAATTCATAGTTTCTTTGTAGAGATATAAAATCTTCCCTTGAGATAAGTTTAATGAGTTTGGTTATTTAGAGTGTTAGGCCTGACCATTTTAGTAAAGAGTTACTAAAGTTTATATTTTTTGAAATTTGATTTTATAAATATATATGAATAGCTTAAAGGATTAAATCGGGTACTCAAGAATCAAGAGGTAGTAATTTTCAAAGTGGTAGTTATATATTATGACTTTGTATTACTACGAATATTTTTATGGAGGGGTTAATTGTTTAGATAATAAAGTCTTGGGATTTAATTTTATTAATAAAGCCTAGAGTGCAATTATATTTATATAGTGGTATTAAATATAATTAATGGTAACTTTGGGCTTGTTAAGAGTTGACAGATAAACCCGAAGCCCATTGGAGCTAGAGCTTTATTTGTCCCTTTGGTTCCATCCCAACCCACACACTAAAGCCCAATTGGGCTGGCCTAAAAGGCTAGCCCAATTAAATAATCAGTTGTTTATTTAATTAGAGTTATTAAATAAAGTAATTGTCTTTTGAAAGTTTAAAAAATGTACGTACGATAAAAGGAGAAACAAGACAGTTTTCTCAATATATATATATATATATATATATATTCTCTATTGAACAAGTGCGTATATAACTGATTTAGAGACCACACATATTAGGCATCTGTGGAATTGGGGTGAAAAGTAAAGGTCATCCCAAGTTCGAAGTTCTTTTGTTTTGAATTTCACTCCATCAAGGTACGCCTTTCTATTCTTTGTTTCTAAAATTATAGATATTCCATGTTATCTTACTTGAATGAACAAGATACTTGTGTTGCTTCTATTGTGTATTTTGTATGAGATGCAAAACCAGGTTTTCAACACATAAGCCCATAGCCTAATTGCTATCATAAGCCTAATCCAAAAGGTCTTTTTGAAAAAAAAAAAAAAAAAAAAAAGCCCTTGGGCCTAAGGTAACAAATATGCTATGGACTTAGCATCCAACATCCTACAAGGCTAATATGAAATTCCCTAATCTTGGGTCTCCTTGTTGCAATTCTAGGCCCAAAATGATGAGAAATTCATGGATTTTGAAAGGAAGGCTACAATATATTCTAGCTAGAGGGTTACTTCAAAAATAAATTGATGATAATGAATGGAAAGAAGAAGAGCCCAAAGGTGACAAATGCATTGTAAGCCCATATTTGAGACAAAGGGTTGAAAATATCTAAGCACATTCTAATGAAAGCTCACGAGAACAAGATGGCAATGAAACAAGGGGCAAGGCTCGTGAGGGAAAGGGAGTGACTTGTGTAATTGAGCCTTCATTAAAATAGACTTAAAGATTTTCCAAGAACATGGGACCTTTTAATTAGGACACAGGCTTAATAAAATGGGACTTCTTTTCAGGCACCATTGCAAGACCAAGATCAAGAAAGCATGTCCCCATTCCAATTTGGGTTTGAGAAAAGAACAGAAGACATTTGCTCAAGATTGAGGAAACTTGTCAAGAAGAGGTATCTCAAGGAGAAGCATTTCAAGAAGAAATGACCGCACAAAAGATTTTCAAGACAATAGAAGAGCAAAACGACATTCTCAAAAAGATAAGGGGTCGCCTCACCAAGCTAGAAGAGGCCAAACTCAAAAAGCCCATACATGTGGAGATACATAATGAAGAAGAAGGAGAGGATTGAGATGAAAGGGATAAGGCTGAATATGAAAGGAAAAACCAATTTGAGAAGCTCATTGCAAAAACAGTGGCTATGAAAGAAAAGATAGAAAAGATACAACTAGCCTTTCGCAAGGTCCAAGGGATGGATGATTGTCTCTACAATATGGGTGGTATAAGCTCCAAGACTCCTATTGCATTGCCTCCAAAGTTCAAGATTTTTGATGTAGAATAGTTTGATGGGATTGGAGACCCAAGGCAACACGTTAGGAGGTATTTAAGCATTGTTGAAATGAAAGGGTTTGATGAGAAGCAAACTTTGCATGCATTTCCTTTTCAAGGTGTGGAATGAACTAGTGGAATTATTTGTGGATCAATTCATCTTCAACACTATGATTGATGTGACTTTAAGGGATTTGGAGATTACCAAGTAAGGAGTAGGGGAGACATTTTCCGAATACATGACAAGGTGGAAAGAGAAGGCATCTAGGATGGTTAATAGTAGGAATGGAAACAGGCCAGGTTTTTTCATACTCGGACCCGACCCATTAGTCTACCTCGAAAACCTAAACTGGCCCATTTATTAAACGGATTTTTTTCTTAACCCCAAACTTGGCCCGTCGGGTACCCGCGGGCCCCATCAACCATGCCACAATTTAGGCCTAAACCGTGGCCCAATCCCCCCCCCCCCAAAAAAAAAAAAAAATTGCCTGATGCCTATGCCATGGCCCAATAATTAAAAAAAACAAAAAATTTTGCCCAGATTCATTGTTTTTGAAAATGTGTTTGCTAGATTCTAAATACACCCCAATGCTTGTTAACATTTCCCTACCAACACTCTTCAGCAATAAATCCACTATTCACACCCCACTACTTTGCACTTGGCAGTGGATGATATGAATCCATAAGCATAAAGAGAGCCTTTAGAGAGGGAGAGAACCCATAAGCACAAACAAAGAAAAAATTATATTGATTCTAAAAATAAAGAAACAAAAGGGAGAAAATTTATTTCATTCCAATTAAAACCAAACCCATGACAAAAACCCACTGTAGAAATGGCAAGAGAGAGCTCAGAATCAAACTACCAAGTTCGAAATCAATCAAACCCCAACAAAAAAGATGAACAAACCAACAAGTGCAAATCCGAACCAATTAAACACACACAACCACAAGTAGTAGTTTTTATTTTTGAGAATGTGTTCGCCCAAATTCAAGGGTTGCCCAGATTCGAGGTGGTCTGGTGGAGACACATGGAGGAAGCGAGGCAGTTGGAGGTGCAAGTGATGGCCGACGATGAAGGGCTTTAGGCTAATCAGGCCGACAGTGACAGATCAGAGGTTGGGGGTGAGTAAGAGGGATTGATCGAGTGAGAGTGGGAGAGGAGAAATTGAGTAGTGGGCGGCTGGGGCTGAGGGATTGTGTTGTGTGAAATGGGATTAAGGTTTTTTTTTTTTTTTTTTTTTTTTTTTTTTTTTTTTTTTTTAACACTTATATATATATAGGGGTATTTTAATATTTTTAAATTTTATATATATAAACGGGTCGGGTTTTTGCAAAAACCTGGACCCGACCCTATAATTTATTGGGCTAGGTAAAATCTGACCCATTAGGGCTGAGCCGAGCCAAGTATCCGCAGGTTGGATATAAATTGCCATTCCTAGTTAATAGGCCAAATGAGAAAGACCAAATCAACATGATCATCAAGAAATTGCTTCTGGCATATAATAGTAGGCTCTTGTCAGCACTTATTAGTTCTTTTGGAGACTTGTGTGACTGTGGAACTAGGATTAAAGATGCCATCAATAATAGGCAATTGGAGAAAGGTGAGAGCAAGCCTCCAATCAAGAAGACATATGGAGGAGGGGTAGCCACTCCTAAAGCACCCAATCACGAGAATGTAAGTGTCATCATACCTTAACAAACCTTAGCCTACCTAAGCTTCACAAAGAAAACCTGCCGAGAATTTTCCGACCTAGGAATGACCCTTACCCAAGCATATGAGAACTTGACCTCTAAAGGATTCATTAAACCCTTAGACCCCACACCCATGCCTAATCCTGTACCTCCTACTTGAAATCTCAATGAGTATTGCCACTTCCATTAGAAATTTGGTCACAAAACCAACAATTGCTTCCTCCTTAAACATGAAACACAAGACCTTATAGACAATGGAACCCTCCCAAATCCAAACATCATCACCAAGCCCAACATTAGGAAGAACCCTTTGCCTAATTATCACCGAGCTCCTCCTTCATATCAGAATTGGGTACAAGTAGATGAGATTGAATGGGATTGAATGGGATTGTTCAAATTTAATAGAAATCGTGGAGGTCAACATGGTGGAAGTTCAAGGGATATGGGATGAAGAAGATAAGATGTTGAAAAGTGTGGTGGCTATATGGGGAATACTCCCCAAAGGAATGACCGAGTTGAAGAAAAGAGTCCTTGAAGATAATGTAGCAAACATTACTAGGAGTGGGAAACACTATAAGCCATCCTTTTTAGAGAAGGATCACCTTGGTAGGAACATAGGAGAAGGGTCCAAACCCATGGAACCCAAGGGGAAAGAAGAGAAAGAGGAAAAAGATAGGGTCTTAACCCAATTAAAGAAAACTCAAGCTCATGTGTCCATATGGGGCTTGTTGATGGCTTCTCACAAGCATCATAGTGCTCTTTGGGATGCTATGAATGGAAAGGAAGTTCCCATTGAAACTACTCCACATGAAGTGCTAGCTCTCATGGGGGTTGAGGCTCCATCTCACTTTTCTGATGAAGAACTCCCTCCCAAAGAAGTCACCCATACTAGGCCTTTGCAAATCACCATTGAGTGCATGGGTGCCAAGGTTCCAATGGTACTTATTGATAAGGGATCCGCATTGAATGTATGCCCATTTAGAACCGCTCTCACCATTGGGCTAGATGTGGAGACAATCATCCCCTCTCCTTTGACTATTATGGCATATGATAATACTTCAAGGAAGGTTATGGGAACTTTCAAAGCTCCTTGCAAGATTGGTTCATTGGAGACAAACTATACCAAAAAATGAAGATCCCATGGAAAGGAGAGATTACTATGGTGCTGGGTGATGGTGAGATCCTAGCTCCCGTTTGTGGACTTAAAGAAGGAGAAAATGAGCTTCAAATGAGTGGTTTTGAGTTTGTGAACATGGCTGACTATGGATTAAAGGATGAAAGGTACACCATAGATTTACTTTTATATTGTAGCCATGAGGTGATTGCAATGATGAAAAATAGGGGGTACTTACTTGGTATAGGTCTTGGAAATAAAGGAAGAAAGGTGGTCGAATTCCCTGACTTCAAGACTCAATTGACCAAGGACGGTTTAGGATTCTTTGAAGGCTGCGATGGAATCAAGAACTTTGGTACTCTAAATGGGGATTTTGTGAAAGAAGAAAGAGACTTCCCTTTCTGTGGCTTCCTTGAGCTTTGGGTGGATAAGGATGGAAAAGTGAATCCTGGCTGGGAAATATTCCTCATTGAGAAGCTCACCTTCAAGGAGAAGCCTACTATGGTGATCAAAAATAAATTCAAGAAGAAGTCGACTGGATGGACTACATGGATGCTGAGACAATGGAGACTATGCTAAAAAAGGAGGGGGATGTGCTCACCATCATCATCTCAAAGCCAAGTGACCCTTCTACTTTCATCGTGCCTGCAGTGGGACAACTCAATACTTGGACTTGGATTGGGTTTTCTATGAATATGGGAAAGGAGTTTTGTAATGCAAGTTTGGATGTACTTTTCAGTATTTTTAATAAGATGAATTATGTTTTAGATTATTTTGATGTGTCCCATAATATTGAAATTCTACACTTAAATGATTCTAATGAATTTGAAAATGAAATTAATAAACAATTAGAATAGAAATTTGAACCTATGGAACCAACTTTGAAACTCTTAATATGGGCAATGATGAGAATCCACACATAATTAAATTTGGCTCAAACCTAAATGAAAAAGAAAGAAAAGATCTCAAAGAGCTTTTTAGAGAATTCCAAGAAGTGTTTGCATGGTCTCAGGGATGGAACCACATACAGGCAGAGGGGGGATGTGCCCCCCCCCCCCCCAAAATTTAAAAAAAAATATTAAATAGTAGGTATATATTTAAGATTTTAGAAAATAAGCCTAAGAAAAATTATATTTGCCCCCCTCGACTTCGAATCCTAGTTTCGTCCCTGCGTGGTCTTATGAAGATATGCCTGACATTGATCTTAAGATAGCCCAACACCACATTGATACTCATGCTCACATGGTACCCGTCAAGCAGAAGTTGGGGCGTATGAGGATCGAGTGGCTCCTTAAGATCAAAGAAGAGGCCACAAATCAACTAAAAGTAGCGTTCATCAAACCTGTACACCAAGCTAAGTGGATAGCCAATGTCGTGCCCATACCTAAAAAGGACGAAAAGGGAAGGATGTGTGGACTTTAGAGACCTAAAAAAGGCTTACCCTAAGGACGACTTCCCCTTCCCTCACATAGATGTCTTAGTGGATAATACCGCCGGTAGTGCCTTGATATCTTTCATGGATGGATTTTCAGGATATAACCAAATCAAGATGGCTCCTAAGGGCATGACTAAGACTTCCTTCACCACAGAATGGGGAATCTATTGCTACACCGTGATTCCATTTTGGCTCAAGAATGTGGGTGCAACTTACCAAAGAATGACTACAGCTTTGTTACATGACATGATGCACAATGAGGTTGAGGTATATGTTAATGATGTGATTGTAAAGTTCAAAGATAGAGAAGGCTACATAGTTAATTTGAAGAAGGTCTTTGAAAGGATCAAGGAGTATAGATTTAGGTTGAATCCACAAAAATGTACCTTTGGAGTAACTATCGAGAAATTATTTGGCTTTTTGGTGAGTGATAGAAGAATAGAAATTGACCCATCAAAGATCAAGGCCATATTGGATATGCCTCCACCTAAGAGTGAGAAGGAGATAAGAGGATTTTTAGGATGGTTACAATACATCAGCCGATTTATTGCCAAGCTCACCTCCACTTGTGAGCCGATCTTCAAGCTTTTGAGGAAGAATGAACCCCATGCATGGAACAATAAGTGCTAGAAAGCCTTTGAGCTCATTAAAGAATACCTTCTCCATCCACCTATCCTAGTTCCCCTGAAGCATGGACAACCGTTACTACTATACCTTTTTATCATAGGAGATGCGGTGGGGAGTATGCTTGCATAAGAGGATGGTGATAAGAATGAGAAGGCCATTTACTACCTAAGCAAGAGATTCAATGATTATGAGACTAGATATACACCCACAGAAAAGTCATGCTTTGCTTTCGTATGGCCATATAGAAGTTGAGACACATTATCCTACCTTTCCAATTATGGATAATATCCAGAATGGACCTATTGAAGTATCTATTTGTAAAGCCCGCCTTAAGTGGAAGGTTGTATAGATGATTGATTCTATTGGCAGAATTCGATTTGAAGTATGTGACAAGAAAAACTATTAAAGGAACTGTAGTGTCAAATTTTTGTGTCAAGAACCCCATCGAGGGAGAGGATGGTAAAGAAGATTTTCCAAATAAGGACATTTTGGACATCGAACCAGGGGCATGGAAGATGTATTTCAATGGAGCCATTGACCAATATGGGAATGGGATAGGAATACTTTTGATCACCCTCGATGGACCTTATGTACCTTTGGTAGTCAAGTTGAACTTCGAGGCAGCCAACAACATGGCAGAATATGAGGCTTGTATCGTCGGAATGAAAGCTCTTCAAGAGTTAGGGGTAAAATAGGCAGAAGTCTTTGGAGATTCAGCTTTAGTTATAGCCCAAGCATAAAAATTATGGAAGGTGAAGGAAGAGCACTTAAAACCTTCTCAGTACTATTTGGATGATCTAACCAAAAATTTTGATAATATTGAATACACTATCATCCCCAAAGCTTAGAATCAGTTTGTAGATGCCTTGGCTATCTTAGCCTTCATGGCTGAAATACCTAAGGGAGTACGGACATGACCTATAGAGATTGAACAAAGTTATGAGTTGGTACACAACGGAGGGAAAGAGTCTTCAGTCATGGCTATAGAAGAAGAAAGAGTCCCTTAATATTATGACATCATGAAATTCCTAGAATTAGGGGCATATCTTGATGGTGCCAATAAGAGAGAACGTCGTTCGATTAGGATGATGGCAATGCAATACATTTTATGTGGAGGTTAGCTCTATAGGAGATCCTATGATGGTATACACCTTCGTTACTAGAAGAGAGAAGAAGCTGAAAGAGTCATGGAAGAAGCCCATCAAGGAATTTGTGGTCCTCACATGAATAGGAGAATGTTAGCAAAAAAGATTTTAAGGATGGGGTATTATTGTAACACGATGGAAACCAATAGTGTGGATTTTATGAAAAGATGCCACAACTGCCAAACACATGCAAACTTGAATCATGTGCCACCTAATGAGCTATATAGCATGACCTCTCCTTGGCCTTTCTTAGTTTGGGGCATAAGGATAGCCTCTAAGGCTTCAAATGGACAGGAGTACATCCTAGTGGAAATCGACTATTTTACTAAGTGGGTAGAGGCAGCCTCTTACTCCATCCTGAAAGCCAAGCATGTGGCTCGATTCATAAAGAATAACATAATTTGTTGATTTAGAGTACCACAGGAAATCGTCTCAGATAATGGCTTCTTTGAGGGGGAAGTTTGAAGGATCATGGAGTTGTACAAAATTGAGCATCACAAGTCTTCACCATACTGACCATAGGCTAACGGAGCCGTAGAAGCAGCCAATAAGAACATCAAGAATATACTAGACAAGATGGTAGTGACATACAAGGATTGGGCCGAGGAACTTCCAATTTGCCTTATAAGGTTATAGAACTTCTATCCGTGCATTAACTGGGGCAGCCCCTTACTCTTTGGTCTATGGGAGTGAAGCGGTGCTTTCCATTAAAGTAGAGATACAATCTTTGAGGGTGCTGGTAGAAACCAAAGTCCTAAAGGGGGATTGGATGAAAGAAAGATATGAACAATTGGCTTTGATAGACAAGAAAAGAGCTATAACACAATACCATGCACAAGGTTATCAAAAGAGGATTGCTAGAGCATTTAACAAGAAAGTGAAGTCTAGAAACCTTAAAGAAGGGGACCTAGCCCTAAAGGTGCTTAGGAATGAGACTTTTGATCCGAGAGGAAAGAGGAAGCCAAGATGGTTTGGGCCTTTTATTATCAAGAAGATCATGTCAGGAGGTGCTACAAAAATTACAAATTTGGATGGGGAAGAGATGCTTCGCCCAATCAACATGGATAGGCTCAACATTTGAATAGAAAAAAAATATATATATATATAAATATATATATATATATATATATATATATATATATATATATATATATATCCTGCTAGGTTGAAAACCTAAAAGGGCGACCTAAGCAAAAGTTAAGGCAAAGAACCCCACTAGGTTGAAAACCCGAAAGGGCGATCTAGGCAAAAGATATCATTAAAGACACAATTGGATTGACCATGCTAATGATGCGCCACCACTCCACCACCCATTGAATCCTTGAAGGGGAGAGATATCTCAAGAGGTTGAAGCAATCAAAGCCTCTTAAACAACCATATTTGAAAAAGAAGAAGAGAAGGAAGGAGAGAAAAAGAAAGCATGAGTGTTGAGTGGAAATAGGAAAGATAAAAGAAAGCGAGAAAAATAATGAATACAAAGACGATATAAGGAGCCTCAATGGGTTGAAAACAGAAAGGCTATCCATGCAAAAGTTAGAGGAATCTTGCTATTTTGATAACCTAGGCAAAAGTTAGGGATCATACCTGAGGAATGAGAGGACTCCCTACAAAGAAAGTTGCTTCTCCTCTATGAATAGCATCCAAACCATTGAGAGTTTTGGCCAAGATCATGCCTATTGAGACTTCCCTTATCTAGATTGATGATCATCGAAAGCATCCTTTGATCCACACGAGGTGTCTCATTCACCAAGAAGTTCCTCGTAAGAAGCCATAAACAGAAGGCATTGAGATAGTAGGAGCGCTGTGCCTCGGCCATGGAAAAATTCCATTGAGAGAAGTACGTAAAAACCTTATGGATGTTTAGCTTGTTAAGCATGCACCACTTTTGAGCCATGCCAAGAGAATTCCCAAAAAGTTGCTAGGCCATGAGAAAAATATCCTCATCAGTGGTAGGAAGAATAAGGGAATTAACATTAGGTTCGTCATGATTGCATTAAATTTTTCAAGAGTAAGGCATAACTCCACACCATTGAATTGGAAGACATGCTGAGTAGGGATCCACAACTCAATAGCAGCATGGAGAAGAGGTTCATTCACTTGGATTTGATGGTAGGGAAAGATACAAGAGAGATTGGGAGGGGTGAAAGCATCCTTGGAACTAGGGCCAAACTTCTTAATCCATGTTAAGACTGCTAAAGGAGTGAATTATGCCATTAGCAAGCCTTGAGAGGTGTTTTCTGAGCTTAGAACACATTTTGTGAGGGTTTAAAGGCCTCCAATGGCTATTTTATACTTGAAAGAGATGGCTTAGGCTTTCAAGCCTGCAGCATGCGTATGCAAGGTCAAGGTTGTGTACACATAGTCAACACTTGTGTATGCAGGCCCGTGCACCACCATCACCACCATTACCACCACCACCACCACCATCATCATCATCATCATCATCATCATCACCGCCTGAGTAAGCAAATCCTCCAAGACCATAAATTCTCCTGGAATACTCAGTCACCTTCAGCTTGAGGTTCCCAGTAAGCCAAACCAACTCCTTATGCTATTGTACGATGGGCTGAATTTGAAAAGGAAAAGTATTAGAAAAAGTGCTAGGAGAAGCAAGAAAAGAAAGAAAAGACAAGAATGAAAAAAGACTCACCGCTTGTGTACCCTCAGGAAAAGGGTAACCCATGATGTTTGTGTCACATCCCACTGCACACTCTCGAGTGAAGCCGTAAGGACCATAGGCATAGACTGACCAAGGTAGGTAGGTCAGCTTGATATAAGCATCACATTTGGATATCACTATGTGCAGCAATACAAGAAAAGAAGAATGAAGGAAAATAGAAAGAAAAAAAGATGCATACCTTCTGAATGAGGGTAGGCATGAAATAAGTCTCACTAAACTTGTCATACTCCATGAAATGGTACTCGACATCTGTCATGGAAAGCAAGGTAAGCATAAACTACGGAGGATCAAGCGGGACTTGCAATACGTCCTTACCCACCAACTGGCAGCATACCCTTTTTGCGAAGTAATTAACCCTCAGATCGGCACCCTTGAAAGGCTAGGTGATCTCGAAAATGATGATGGCAACAGCCTCCTAGTTTGGGTCCATAATAGCAGGAGCACCTACCCACAGACTCCAAATGACCTGTGACCACGCATAAGGTTAGAAGGAAGTACTAGGAAGATGCAAGAGAAAGCAACAAAGGATAATGGATGTTTAACTTACCTCCTTAGAAGAAAATCTGTCAAAGTCCTAAGCGAGGAGAAGCTCCTCATATCCAACTCCACTTCACGAGCAATAAGCTCGTACTTCACGGCCTAGTGTTGAAAAGAGAAAATACAATTTGCAAGATGAATGGGTACAATTTGCAAGAAGATTGAGTATAGTCTACAAGATATGGATATGAATACAGTTCAATGAAAACAAGTTTGCAAGATGACATTTTGCAAGATGACAGTTTGCAAGATGACATTTTGCAAGATGAAAATTTGCAAGGGGAATGAGTACAAGATACAGATATGAATGCAGTTTGCAAAAAGGTAGTTTACAAGGCACAAGTGCATATACAAGTGGCAAGAGAGCGAATCACAGTTCTCTAAGCCTAAATGACATAAAAATAAGCACAACTACAAGAATGGGGAACACATGCATTGTAAGATGCTAGAAGGAATGAGAAAACTAAACTCAAGGAGCTTCCAAGGCCCTACCATCTGACACAAAGTCCCTTTGCTGAGCATGTCCAAAAATGAGTACAGGTAAGCAAGACATGTTTGGCTCCAGTTGGCCTTTCGAGCCTCCTCGAAATCTCAAAAGAGGGATAACCACCTCAGAGACACTGTCTGCCCCTCATTGGCAAAGAGATACGCCCCCAGGATATACAACGAAAAAGCCCTAGCCATCTGGACATAGTTATCATGAGTTACTTGTGGGAGAGGCCTGTAATCCGTTTCAATGTCATAGTAACGAATCGTATCCATTGAGTATCTCCTCCTGAGAAAAGCAATGCCCAGCTGCACACCCGAAGCACCCCCAGGTTGATGAGTGTCCCATCACACCTAAGGCTGGTTATCTGGTGAAAGTCATGGGAAGTCACTGTCATCTCCTGGTCAATAATGTGGAAGGTGTTGATAATTTCCCACCACCTCTTAGCCAAGCATTGCACCAAAATAACGTTGGTAGAGGTCTCTAGTAGCAAATGAATGATGGGCTCAAAGCCTATAGCATGTATGTAGCCTTTGGTCTCCTTGGTCATGATCTAGTACCACGAAGCAACACAGTTGGTGCTATCCCTACCTAAGAAAGCAGGAAAGGCCTGTAAAAGGATGAAAATAGAGCATTAAAATGACAGTCAAAATAGAAAATAAGTGGAAAAGGAGTTAAAACAGTCAAAATAGGGCTTTTAAGTGCTGACGTGTGCACACAAGCCTACGTCTGCATACGCAGGAATTCCACGGGCGTATAAAGGTTGGATCATGCATCTGTGTAACTGAAGAACACGGATGTGTATGCATGAGTAATGTATGGGTATGCATGGATGCAAGTTGTGTACGCAAGTCGATACCTGTGTACGCATGAGCACATATAGAAAGTTTTCTACGACAATTTCAGCAACACTTTGATCAAAACTCATCCTAAACATGTTCCTACCACTCCTAAAGTATCAGGTTTTCATCTAGACCCATCCCACAACAAAACCTAAGCACTTATATGTCCAAAAATAGATTATAATGGAAGATCAAAGAAAATCTTGAAAAGGAGAAAAACTTGAAAAATTACCAATCCGGTCCTTGCACTCTCTGAAAGATGATCATGTGGCCTGTGGGTCAACGAAGGAGGCTTATTCAGCCTCACAGCCCCATTTGAGCGGGTGAGGTTGAACACATTGCCGGAAAGTATGTAGGAACTTTTCTTGGACTTGGGTGCCATGGAGATGAGAGAGTTTGAGAGAGAAAGAGAGTTGTGGATGAGAGATTGTGAGAGGGAAAGATCAAAGTGTAGAAATGAGAGAAAGGCAGATGGTATTTGTAGGGAGGAAATGTGGAAGTTGAAGATATAGAGAGAGATGAAAGGGTGAAGAAGAATGAAAAGAAAAATAAATGGTTGGTAACCGTTGGAAAAAATTGAAGAGGCGGGAATGCATCTGGTGGCTAAACTACATGTAGTTTAGGCCCACCCACTAAACTACATGTGGTTTAGTAAAAAAAATATATATATATATATATATATATATATTTCAAATATCCCCAGTGGGTTCTCAAAAGGTAGGAAGTGCAAAAGAAAATTCAAGAATACACCTAAAAATGACAAAAGTACCCTCAGTTGGGTAAAAGACATGAGGACCCCCGAATCATCTCCCAATGGATTAAAAGCATCAAGAACATCCCTCAATGGATCAAAAATTGCTAAAGCATCCCTCGTGAGTCCAAGGCACAAAGGCAACCCCCTTGAGAGTTGTGAAGAAAATTTCCCCATGAAGTTAATTAAACCCCATCGTGAGTGGAATCAATACAAGTTCCCCAGTGAGTCATGAAAGAAAAGAAGAACACTCTTCCTCAGTAGGTCACACACAAAAGACTTCCTTGTAAGTCGAAATTACCAAGAAAGCTCCCCCTTGGGTCACCATACACTCCTTAACAAGTTAGTCTCCCCAATGGATTTTTCGCCAAGGGCTTCTTGGTAAGTTAAAACAATAAGGCCACTTGTGCACATATCCTCTAGGAATTGAATATGCAGGCACAGATCCTATACCAGTAAGAAGAAAAAGAATACAAAACTTATGAACATATCCTTCGGGAATAGAATATGTAGGCACAAATCTTATACCAGTCAGAAGAAAAGAATATAGAACTTATGCACATATCCTCCAGGAATTGAATATGTAGGTACAGAACCCATACGAGTCAGAAGAGAAAATACATAATTTGTGCACATATCCCAAGGGAATTTGAATGTTCAAATAGTGTATAAAACACCTATGAATGTTTAGACCCCCAAATTACAAATTACCAATTCAAGCTTATCATCAAACAATGTATGTGCAGAATATGAAAATAAGCTAAAAAAGAATTGATAAAACAATCTAAACCAAATAAACTCACAACTACAATAGGAATTAAATGGCAAAGATTAAGGGAAGAGAGATGCAAACACAAAGACAACATAGCGATGTGTTTTCGAAGAGGAAATTGAAGTCTTAGGCGTAAAACCTCTTCGCTGCCCTCCAAGCGGTAAATAATCCACTAGACAATGAAGTTGGGATACATGAACAGTAGAAGACCCTCCAAGCCTAATCTACCCAGTGTACCTAAGCTCTCCAAGTTTCTTGCTCCAACGAGGTTACGTCGAACCTTTGTCTTCTCTAGCTTACTAGATCCCGCTATAGCCCATAGCATCAACCAATATCAATTGGTCCCTTCATAACTGTTTCCCAAGCACCAAATGGCCTCCTCACAGATATAGGTATGGTGAGAAAAGGTTTTGGCTAAATGTACCTCTCAAGGATGTAACAATGGAGAGGGTGAGAGTAGAGGAATTTGGAGAATCAAAGGATAAAGATTGTGGATGAGTCAATTTTTTTTTTCTCTAAGGTTTCTCTCTTAAAATTCTCTCTAGAAGCTCTTTACAAGACGTGGGTATAAGGGGTATTTATACTGGTGTGTGTTTGGAATTTGAAAGGTTAGTTTTTCCCAAACAGAGTAGTTTGGCGACTTGACCTCGCGACTTGACTAAGTCGCGAGCTAACTGCCTGGCCAGACTGGAAGTTTTGTCCTGTAGTGCTCCAACTGGCGTGACTCTTCAGCTCCTCTGCATGCTTCACATGTGTACCAGCTTTGGCAACTTGCTAGCCGCAAGCCAGTCGCGAGATCCAGTCGCGAGGCCCTACTAAGTGCATACTCTTGAGCTTTTCTTCACACTCTCTCACACACTACCCTTACATGAGTCGCACCTAAATGCAGGGTTTCTAAATGCTGAATTACAAGAAAATTTTGTAGAGAATAAAGCCAACAAGATGGTTGATTAAATTAAACCTTACAATCTCCCCCTTTGGCTATTCCGTGACAAAACCCTAAAACAAACTCTAGACTTAACATGTGAATTGGAAACAGTTGAACAAAACTCACTAACACCTAACTCTAGAATCTGTGTAGCTCTTGAACCATAAAAACAAGTATCTCCTGAAAAATAACAACACAATATGATCATTGTATGCAGAAAACTTGTAATGCATATGGAGCAAGCACAATACGATTAAGCAATATAGATTAAAGCAATAAAACATGGCTTGACCAAAAAAAACAATCATTATAAATAGTGACCACAGTGCTCATTCACACTAGGAATGAAAATCCGGACATGCAAGCTAATAAGCTCAATGCAAAGTATCATTTGCATGTCCAACACTCAACTGATACAAGAACTCAAAGTAATTGCATCAAGGATATAAAATCCAAAAAGGGCACAAAAGTGATTACTTAAAGAAAATGCATAACATTTAACAACAAGTACTAGGCTCCAAAGCATGGGTACAAATTAAATACTGAATATAAACTTATATATATAAACCAATGTACCAAGAGTTTCAAAAGTTTTAAACAAAAAGTACTAAAACCATCCATGAGTTTAAACCAAGTATATAACCAAACTGTTTAACAAAGTACTTAGCATACCCATAAAAATTATCCAAAACATAAACTCAAAAACCATAGATGACATAAAGTAGAAATGCTTAAAAAAAGTTTTTGACTTGCTCCCCCTCAAAATGGCACCCCCCTTCAAGAGCTACCCTCCAAAAATCTCCCTTTTTTTACCAAAATGGCCAAAGGGCTATTGCTGGGTGTAAAGCTGTCAAACTTTGCTGAAAATAGGTTCATCTGCTCTTGGATAGCGGCCAACCTGTCAGATTGCTCATTCTGGACATCTCGAAGTCCGTCAATTCTTTCAAGGATGATCTGGAGTTCATCTGGAGGTACTGTAGAGGATGATGAAGCTCTACTCCTTTTGCCATGGCCTTTTGAACTTGAGGATTGTCCTTCAACTTCTGTCTCATTCTCCATTGGTTCTCCTTCTTCTTGATCACCCTCCTCTTCACCACCCGGAAGATAAACTCTTATCCTTGTAATGGTTAGAGTATTAATGGCTAAGGGAGTAGGCATAAGACTGATGTCTTGAGGGATTTCCACACCCTTTGCTTTAAAAAGCCTCATAAGTAGACTAGGGAAGATCAGCTTTGCCCTTGAAGTGGTTCTTGTCTCATTAACAATAATGAAGAAGATATGAGCACTTATATCAATGTAAGTGTTCTCCTTGAGCTCCATAAGGAAAATGGCTCTAGCATTATTGATGTCGGTCATCTTCTTCACCGGGTACAAGTTGAAATCATGATTACTGTAAGACATCTCATATCAATTGGAAAAGCAATAGTGTTGAGGCATTTCCCTTCTCTAACTCCACCAATATGAGATTGGACAGTTTCAATGGAAAGCATTCTATCCTTGTAGTGTGTGAAATCATGGTCCAAGTCCTTAAAACCCAGCACCTCATCAATATCATCCAGATCTATGTTGAATTCATGTCCTCGTATCCAACAGTTGATCTCATCCTCTCTTAAAACAACATTAGCATAGAATTCTCTAATCAGAGGTTCACATACCCCAGGCAGATCACTCAGTAGCTTATCCCAACCTTTGTCCTGAGGACAATTGGGAATGAAAGTGTCCTTCAAATCAACTAAATCCACAAATTCTTGGATGATGGGTGCCTTCAAGTAGAACTAAGTGTATCTCTCAAAATGTTGGGGAGACCTAAACTTTGAATTGTCCATTTTCATCCTCTTGTCACCCTTTTTGGCAGTTGTCTTCTTCTTTGTAGGAGTCATCTGCAAAACCATAGCAGAAAAGACCACAAAAACAGAGCACAACAAATGGAAACTCAAAAATTAGTAACAAACTAGTAGCACTGAAAAGGACAAAGAGTTATACCAAAGATTTAGTCTACACCATAGTTCAGAACCAACTGGACAAGAGAGAATACATAACAACAGAACACAATAGGGTGTAAACATAAAAATTTTAAACAGATCACTATGTGGGTGTGTGCTCAAACCATTCATGGACAACCTAGGGCACAAAGCCAAACACATAAACTAATATGCAATAAGCAAACAGTGTGAACCAAGACACTCACAAACAGTGTATATCACAAAATCCCTAAAATTTAAGCACTTGTCTATAAAACATTTCTCAATGGGTATGATATGCTCAACACAAGACAGATCAATAATCATACTAAAAGATGAAAAATAACCATGATAACAATTATATCAAGCATTATTTTATCAAAACCAACAATGCCCATTCAAACAAACTTAACAAAAATAATCCAACCCATGTTCGAACAACATATATCTCAAAACTCAATAACAACTCTCAAATCCAAGAAAACAAGGCTATAACTATGAAATACTTAGAGAAAATAAGAAAACCCATACCTTTTCTTGAGGATTGAAGTTGAGATGATGAAGAACAATGGAGGTTTTTGTGAGAAACACAATGAGTTTGAGAGTGATATGAACGGACAAGACAATGAACAGTAAAAAATGTTCGAGGGAAAACTGAAAGTTTTAAAACCTATCCAAGAAGCGCAAAACACGTGTTTTTCGCGATTGAAACAAGTCGCGTGCAAGTCGCCAGGACAAGTCACCAGACACTTGTGACAAAATTTTTGAAAAATTTGTCCAAGTGTTTTTCACGATTGGAAGGTCCACCTATGAGAAAGTCGTGTATGGAGCTGCGAAAATTTCTGTATAACCTCGTGATTGGAGCTTCCATTCACGAACAAGTCGCCAAACCGAGTTGCGAGAACTTTAAAAGCCCATAATTCTGGAAAATTTTCTCTGTCTTTTTTGCGACTGGGACATTGACCTGCCAATGAGTTGTAAAAACCTTCTGTGTAAGCTCGCAACTAGGGCATGCGACTGGCTTGACCTATGAACAAGTCGCCAGAATAGGGCAACACTGTTTTTTGAAATTTTTGATATCTTTGCAAAAAAAAAAAAAAGACTTTCCAAAAACAATTAAAACACTTAAAAATCATTTTGTGTTTGATCAACAAAAATTGAGTATGTGAAACACATTTAATCAAGTATAATCACACAAATGAATATGGCATTCATTGAACATAGACATGTGTGATGTGTGTGGGTATCAAAATGAGATAGTCCTTGGTCTAATGTGAAGCTTCAATGATCAATTCAACCAAGACATACACAATTAGCACTAGAAAAAGAGACTTGTCTCAATTATAGAAATATGCGTATATGACCTCCCACAAAACTTGATAACATAACATTGAAGCTTTTCATTTGGCTCCATATACATCATAACATTTGATCTTTTTGAATCATTACATCTCATTTTGAGATTGATGCCTGAAATTTTGATATTTCAATTTGATGAGCAAGCCTTTGGCTTTTTGGACATCATACATTTTTATTTTAAGTCGCTTTCCCTTTTTCCTAGTAAAAAATACTAGTATGTGCGATAGCTTTTGCAGCTCATTATCTCTTTTTATTTGGAGATTTACATTTGTTGAGCTCTTTAAGCAAAAACAATAAAATAAAAAAGAGCGGGAAGATATATAGGCACAAGTCTATGCATGTCTCAAGATCAACAAAACCATTGACTAATCATTCATGACAAGTTTGAAGATCTATTTACAAGAGTTACATAGATGTCAAGATTTCTCTCACAATGATAAGAGTGCATAGGGAACAAGCTACGCTCATAAATGCACAAAGCCGTTAGTACAAAGGTACAAGGCAAAATATGCTTGTGACAAAACACAATAATATCGATCAAACTTTTTTGATTTTCTACTTTTTATGTGTTTTTGGATTTTTGACATAAAAGTAAGAAAAGATTGATAAAAAACAATGTAAAAACATTTATTAAAAAAAAAAAAAAACAAACAAACAAACAAATAAACAGTTTTAAACCACGCCAGCATGATAACAAAGAGCATACAACCAAGCAAAATCACAAAACATAGGAAGCATTAATGCATGGATATGTTGTAATGCTTATGCATGAGTACCCTTCTTCACCCACACGTCACGTGCATTTGGGGTGATATCCTTATAGGATTGGGTACAAGTGTTGTGGCTTTCAAACCTTCTACTGAAGTTTGCCAAATAGATGGTGAATGCATCAATCATCTTCATCACATCCATCACTCCAGAATCACCATCTCGACCTCTTGATTGCTCAGCAGCCCAATTCCTTTTGTCATTTCTTGGTCCTCTTGACCTTTGATCACTTGCATCCTTCAATGCTCTAAGCTTATGACAATTTGGTCTGGTTTGTCCTTGAAGTCCACAATGATGGCATAAATGTTTTGTTCTCGGACCTCTTTGTGATTTTGGAAGTGATTTCCCTTTGGCTTTAGACTTGACCACTAATTGGTTATGAGGCTTATTCAACACCAGTTGGTCAGCCACATTTCTATTCTTCTCCACCTTTACTTTCTCAGCAGTAGTGGCAACTACTGTCGGTTCTTTGGCTTTCACAAATTTTACTTCCTTGGAGATATTGATAGCTGAACTACTCTCTCCAATATATCCTAATCTGGTTCTGTCAGAGAAAGGTTTTTGATGAGAAAGTACTTCATCAAGCTTCTTGGAGGAAACTCACTCTACTTTAGCATTGGCTTGAACCACTTCAAGCTCAAGAAATTTTATCTTTGAGTAAGCTTCATTTAGCTCTCCATTCAGCGTCTCTATTTCACATTTGGCCTCCTTATATTGCACTAGGAGACTTCTATAGTCCTCATCTGCCTTCTTCATCTTTTTAACGTTTGCCTTGGCCACCCTTGCATATTCTCATGACTTCTTAAGGAGGGAATTGTAGTTCTATTGAAGTCCCACTGTACTTTCATCTTCCTCAACTTCGGATTCTTCAACTACTCCCATTGATTCCACCTCACTATGCTCCCCAAGCTCTTCTACAAGTAAACTCAAATCATCCGAAGACTCAACGGGAGCAATAGTCATAAAAGTGGAGTAATTCCCTTCTCCATCATAGCTCTCTTCCGAATCCGATTTGGAAGAGTCCGAATTACTAAGAGTTGTGGCATACACCTGCCCTTCATTCTCAAATAATTGGGACATTCTTTCTTGAAATGTCCATGTCCATTGCACTAAAAGCAAGTGATTCCTTGAGTAGATTGAGACTCCTTCCCATCTTTCCTTTCGAAGTCCATTTTATCCTTTCCAAAACTTGGGAATTTCCCTTTCTCAACAAATTTTCCATTGTTCTTGAATTTCAAGAATTTTCAAAAATTCTTCACAAGGTATGCAACATTTTTTTTTAACAACATCGTCATCCAATGAGTCGTGAGCTTCTACCCTTTCATTAATCATCTTAAGAGCAAAGGATTTGCTCTTCCTTTGTGAGGGCAATGATAGCTCATATGTTTGAAGTGAGTCAATTAATTCTTGAACTTTGATATCATCAAGGTCCTTGCTTTCTTCAATTGCTACAACCTTTGCACGAAAGCTCTCTGGCAATGATTAAAGGATTTTCCTCACTATCTTTGTGTCCTCCATTTTCTCACCCAAGTTGAACTTGCTAATAACCACCTCATTTAGATTGCTATTGAATGAGTCAAATGACTCATCCTCACTCATTTTCAGCTCTTCAAACCAAGTGGTCAGCATCTGCAACTTAATGTCTTTCACTTTCTTTGTTCCTTCATACGTGGTCTCCAATATTTGCCATGCCTCCTTGGCAATTGTGACGTGAGATATTTTGTGAAACTCATCTAGAGAAACACCACAAAAAATTGCATTCAAAGCTTTATTGTTAGCGTTAGCTGCCACAAGGGCTGCCTTATCCCATGTGGATTTAACAGCCTCTAGCCTAGTCCATCCAACATCCACCGCATCCCAAACGGTTTCATCAATTAAACACAAAAATGCCCTGACCCGGACTTTCCAAAAGGCATAATTGCTACCATCAAAATATGGTGGGGAATTTAAAGATTGAGACTGGTCCATCTCAAACGGGGTCAAGGATCGTACTAAGGTAATTAAACCACAGCAAGTGCACCCGCTCTGATACCAAGTGAATGTTCAAATAGTGTATAAAACACCTTGAACGTTTAGACCCCCAAATTACAAATTACCAATTCAAGCTTATTATTAAACAATGTATGTGCGGAATATGAAAATAAGTTAAAACAAAATTGATAAAACAATCTGAACCAAATTAAATCACAACCACAGCAGAAATTAAATGGCAATGATTAAGGGAAGAGAGATGCAAACACAGAGACAACACACCGATATGTTATCGAAGGGGAAACCAAAGTCCTAGGCATAAAACCTCTCTGTCGCCCTCCAAGCAGTTAATAATCCACTAGAGAATGAAGTTGGGATACATGAACTGTAGAAGTAATCTACCCAGTGTACATATGCCCTCCAAACTTCTTGCTCCAACGAGGTTATGCCGAACCTTTGTCTTCTCTAGCTTATCAGATCCCGCTGTAGCCCATAGCATCAACCAATATCAATAGGTCCCTCCTAACTGCTTCCCAAGCACCAAATAGCCTCCTCACAAATATGGGTATGGTGAGAAAAAGTTTTGGCTAAATGTACCTCTCAAGGATGCAATAATGGAAAGGGTAAGAGTAGAGGAATTTGGAGAATCAAAGGATGAAGATTGTGGATGAGTCAATCTTGTTTTTCTATAGGGTTTCTCTCTCAAAATTCTCTCTAAAAGCTCTCTACAATACATGGGTATAAGGGGTATTTATATTGGTGTGTGTTTGGAATGCGAAAGGTTAGTTTTTCCCCAACAGAGTGGTCTGGTGACTTGACCTCGCAACTTGACTTTGAGTCGCGACTTTGAGTCGCGAGCTAACTGCCTAGCCAGATTGGAAGTTTTGACCTGTAGTGCTCCAGCCGGCGTGACTCTTTAGCTCCTCTGTATGCTTCACATGTGTGCCAGCTTTGGCAGCTTACCAGCTGCAAGCCAATCACGAGGCACTACTGAGTGAACACTCTTGATCTTTTCTTCAAAAAACAAATAGTGTGTTCAAATAATTGTGACCACAATGCTCATTCACACAAGGAATGAACATCCAGACATGCAACCTAATAAGCTCAATGCAAAGTATCATTTGCATGTCCAAAACTCAACCTATACAACAACACAAGGAAATTGTATCAAGGATATAAAATCCAACAAGGGCATAAGAGTGATGTACTTAAGGAAAATGTATAACCTTTAACAACAAGTACTAAGCTACAAAGCATGGGTACAAAACATAAAGTACTTTAAATAGCTAAACATAATCATGAACTATGAGCAAAGCAAAAGCATTGTTAATATAACACAAAGCTCTTTCTCTCTTTCTCCCCCTATCATATTACTCCCCCTATCATAAATCATAGGAGCTGTGATGAACTTGGATCATATATACCTGTAACCTGAAACACTTGCACAAAACACATTAGACCCTCAAGGTAAAGCAAGTAATAAAAGGACAAATATAATGTAACAAGTAAATTGCGATCAAGTGAACATGATGTGAAACATGTGAGCAACTTGATCATACACCAAAATAGTTATATAGAAATGACTACAATGATCACATAGCAAAGCAAATGATCATCCGAACATGCATTCCATGAAGCACAATAGCATAAGGATGAATGCATGTCCAACACACAAGCATGATGCAATGAGAACAACAAAGCATAGATACTAAACATAACTCAAAGCACCATAAAACAAACAAGAAAACAACCATAAAGAAAAAAAAAAACAAAACAAAGTTTTCTTGTTAGCTCAATGTCTTCTCCTCCTTGGTATATGCATCTCCCCTATGGAATATCTCTCCCCCTACAAATATGCACGGGAAATAGAATTTCTCCCCCTAAGGATGTGCACAAGAGCCATGTAGAAATGACAAAAACTCTCTGGTATACTCTCTAGAGTATATTCTCCCATTTTTTGTCATGAATAAACAAAGGGTCAAGGAGAAACGAGGGCAAGAGATGAAGGTACGAACAATGATATTGGTGCATGAGGGGTGTGAGATGAATGAGAAATTGAAGCTCAATCTTAAGACAAAACAAAGTGCTACAAAGCATAAGGTAAACTTGACATGCTAGGATAAACAAAGTATAGACCAATGCATGACAAGGGTAGCAAAGGTGTGTGCAAGAGGTCGCTATATGCAATGCATGACCAATGCATGGAAAATTCACATGTCGTACAAGGTGTGTTAAACACACAATCAATGAATCAAACATGTTCCTTATGAGGAAACATGAGAATCACCAAACTTTGGTACTCATCGGAGTCCAAACAAGTGAGAAAATGCCTAAGATGCATTTTATTAAACGCCTAGTGTGCACACTATGAACAACAATGTAAAACAATGCATGAACATCATGAAATTCACCCTTAATAAATGTTCTTTTTGCCACAATGGGCCAACATTCAAAACAAATCATCAAAAGAAACCAATCCCATTTAAAAATTTAACAAAAATTAAGTTTTCTCAACCCTTATGATGAAAATCCCAACCAAGAGCACAAAACTCTCCAAAACAAAATCTAAGGATCAAAATCAATGAAAAGAGTTTATAATTACCTTAGAGATGTTAATGGAATGAAAAACCATTCAAATTGATTGAGTTTTAATGTAAAAATAGTGAAAGAGGGGTTTAAGAGAGGATGGGAGAGGTTTAAAATAGGTTTCCCACGAAAAGCCCTTTAAAAAGTTGTTCAAGGGCGTTTCGCGACTAAGCGAGTTGCGAAAATTTTCGTAAGTCGCGAGTGAGTCGTGAGATGAGTCGCGAAAGCTTCTGGATGAACTTGCGACTTGCATTGCGTGACTGGCGAGTCGCGAGATGAGTCGTGAAAATTTTCGCGAGTCGCGAGTGAGTCGCGAAAAACTCTAACACCTTTTTTCAACACAGAACATGTTTATATAATGAAAAACAAAGTAAGCACTAAACATGAATACAAAGAGTGATAAAAATCACTTCCAAAAGCATATAAAATGATCAAAAATATTTTTGGATTGATCCATATATAGTTGAGCACACACACATATCACATTTAAACAATTTCAATCGAACAAAGGAATAAAGCATTCATTGAACATAAGGCATGTGTGTTGTGTGTGTGTATCAAGTGTGGAATAGTCCTTAGTCTAGAATGAAACTTCAATGATCAATTCAATCAAGTCATACACAACTAGTACTAAGTCAAGTGGTCTATCTCAATTATAGAAATGACATATATGACCTCCCACAAGAAAATGATTACATATCTTTGAAGCTTTTCATTTGGCTTATTTACAATTCATAACATTTGATCATTTTAAATCAATACATCTCATTTTGAGATTGATGCCTGAAATTTTTTATATTTCAATTTGATGAACAAGCTTTTGGCTTTTGGGCATCATACATTTTCAATACAAGTCGCTTTCCCTTTTTCCTAGTCAAATACTAGTATGTGCGACAACTTTTGCAGCTCATTATCTCTTTTCATTTTGAGATTTACATTTGTTGAGCTCTATAAGCAAAAATAATAAAAAGTGTGTGAAGATATATAGGCACAACTCTATGCAAGTATCAAAACCATCAAGACTATTGACCAATCATTCATGACAAGCTTGAAGATCAATTTACAACAATCACACATAAATTTCAAGATTTTTCCCACAAAGATAGATGTGCATACATAACAAGCTAAGCTCATAAATGCACTACGCCATTAGTACGAAGGTACTAGGCCAAACTCACATGTGAAATGTGCTCAAACATATACGATCAAACTTTTTGAATTTTTCACTTTTGATGTGTTTATGGATTTTTACACAGAAAAACAAAAGCATAAAAGTAAGATCAAATGCAAAAATAATAAAAAACAATGCATAAAAGAGATGCATGATGCACAAATGCATGACAACGAAGCATCTAATGCATGAAAGGTCCTATAAAGATCGAAAGAATTAGATCAATGACCAAAAGAGCAAAAGCTCAACCATAGGAACCCTTCCTCATCCAAACACAATGATTGTTTGGAATGAGTGGGAGAAAAGGGTTGGAAGAATGAGAACCGAAGATGCACATAGATAAGGAGTTAAGAGCATTAAACACTTTCTTTAACAACATGCTATTTTCACTTAAATTCGGTTTACCCTTTTTAGCATAGCTTCCAAGAAGCTCAAGGTTCTCTTTTCTTTTGATTCTTTTTAGTGCATGAAACTTAGAGCATTGAGGTCTTAAATGACCAAAGGCACCACAATGGTGACATACAATGTGTTTAGGTCCACTAGGCTTTTTGGGAATGGATTTAGCAACTTGGTTTTATTCTCTCTTCAACTTATGACATTGAGGTCTTATATGACCAATCATACCACAATGGTGACAAGTTGGAACAAACTTAGATCCATTCAAAACCTTAGGTAGAAACTTAAACGGAGGCTTTGACTTAAGAGTCTTTCTCTCCATCTTTTAATTTCTTTTGTGTGGAGGAACGTATACCAATTTGTCCTTTGCGGTAGAACACATAATAGGTACAAAATCGGGCACCACAACATGATTGCAACAAATATTATCATCATTTTTAGCAATAGGTTCAGCAATCAAACACTTGGCATGCATTTTCAGAGATTCATTCTCACATTTTAGCTCATCAACAAGTTTGTTAGACAAAACAAGTTTAGCATCCAAGTCCACATTCAAACACTCAAGCTCCTTCAACTTTTTAGAGAATTTTCAGCAAGTTTCTTATATTTATCAACCAATTTGTTGGATTTATTGAGTTTAGCAATCAAATCATTATTTTCACAAAATAACTTGCTCAAACTTCTTAAGCATTTTTCTTGAAGAGTTTGTCATTTAGAATATCAACAACACCCAATGATTCAAGTAACATGTCATCACAATCATGAGGATAAACACTCATAGAGTCATTTTCACAAACATGTGGCACGCTACAATCATCAACATCCAAAATATGCATAGAAGCATACAAAGCACCATCCATGGTAATAAACACAAGGGGTCAAGGATCACACTTAGGTAACGAAACCAAACAAGTGTACCCACTTTGATACCAAATGAATGTTCAAATAGTGTATTAAATACCTATGAACGTTTAGACCCCCAAATTACAAATTACCAATTCAAGCTTATCATCAAACAATGTATGTGCGAAATATAAAAATAAGCTAAAAAAGAATTGATAAAACAATCTAAACCAAATAAAATCACAACCACAGCAGAAATTAAATGGCAAAGATTAAGAGAAGAGAGATGCAAACACAAAAACAATATAGCGATGTGTTATCGAAGAGGAAACCGATGTCCTCGGCATAAAACCTCTCCGCCGCCCTCCAAGCGGTTAATAATCCACTAGAGAATGAAGTTGGGATACATGAACAGCAGAAGACCCTCCAAGCCTAATCTACCCAATATACCTAAGCCCTCCAAGCTTCTTGCTCCAACGAGGTTACGCCGAACCTTTGTCTTCTCTAGCTTATCGAATCCCGCTATAGCCCATAGCATCAACCAATATCAATTAGTCTCTTCCTAACTGCTTCTCAAGCACCAAATAGCCTCCTCACAAATAAGGGTATGGTGAGAAAAGGTTTTGGCTAAATGTATCTCTCAAAGATGTAACAATGGAGAGGATGAGAGTAGAGAAATTTGGAGAATCAAAGGATGAAAATTGTGGATGAGTCAATCTTGTTTTACCTAAGTCTTCAAGGGTTCTCAAATTTATGTTGATGATATTGTTTTTTGTGCTACTAATGACTCTCTTGCTCATTCTTTTGCAGATGAAATGAAGGCGATATTTGAAATGAGTATGGTTGGTGAACTAACTTATTTCTTGGGATTACAGGTGAAGCAAACGGACTCAAGGATCTACATCAACCAAACAAAATATGCAAGGAATCTAGTCAAGAGATTTGGACTGGACAATACTGCACATGCTAGAACACCAATGGCTGCCAATGCAAAATTAACAAATGATCCGTCAGGTGAGTCTGTTGATGTTACATTATACAGAAGTATGATTGGATGTCTTTTATATTTGACTGCTAGTCGACCTGATATTGCGTTTAGTGTTGGTGTTTGTTCTAGATTTCAATCTAATCCTAAAGTTTCACACTTAAATGCTGTCAAAAGAATAATTAAAATGTTGGTGGAACTTGTGATTATGAATTATTTTATAGTAAAGAGTCTAATCTGTCTCTTGCTAGGTTCTCTGATTCTGATTGGGCTGGTAATGCTGATGATAGAAAAAGCACCACTGGTGGGTGTTTTTATGTTGGAGCTAATCTCGTTGCTTGAATGAGTAAAAAGCAAAATTCTTTGTCCTTGTCTATTGCCGAGGCAGAATATATTGCTGCTGGAAGTTGTTGCTCACAACTTCTTTGGATGAAAAAGATTTTAACTGATTATGGGATATCCCAAGATACCATGGTTGTTTACTGTGATAACTCTAATACTATTGACATATCTAAGAATCCTGTTCAACATTCTAAGACTAAGCACATAGAGATTAGGTATCACTTCATTAGGGATCTTGTTGAAAGAAAGATTTTGTGTCTTGAGTATACTCCTATTGAACGCCAGAATGCCGACATTTTCACCAAACCTCTTGATAGAAGTAAGTTTGAGACACTTTTTCAAGTAATTGGTGTGATTCTGTGTCCTTGATCTGTCTTGGCCTTCTTGGTCCTTGTGCTTCATTGCTCTATCCTTTGTGACCATTGTTTTTTTTTTTTTTTTTTTTTTTTTTTTTTTTTCTAGGATTTGCATTGCATAACATTTATGCATTTCATTCTAGGTGTTTTTTTTTTTATAAAAAAAATAAAAAAATAAAAAAAAAAGAGGAAAAGGGAAGAAAAAGGAAGCAAATTGTGTTTTGTACTATTCTTCTTGGTTTTTGAGAACAAGGTTGGTCAATTTATTTTCACATAACATATCTTTTGTACCTTGTTTAGCTTTGATGAGCTTACTTTTTGCACTTTACTAGTTGAAACTTTGTAGTGCATGTTGTGTGGGAAAGATGTTTATGGTTTTTGATTACACTGTCTTAATCTTGAAGTCACATGTTTTTTACTGTCGGACTTGAACTTTTAGAGAAAGGCGTAAATAACCATCTCACCACTATTCACTAGCCAATCATGAACACCTTAGTGCATATCATAAGATTTTGTGTTCGAGAAAGTGTAGCACATGCACAAAAAGAACATAAGGTGAAGCCTCGATTTAAATTGCTTAATACTTGAAATTGGTGTGTACTATTAGGCTTGATGCCAAAATCACATGACTTAAAATTGGTATGTATATTATGAGGCATAAATTCAAGAAACTTACATGATTGCAAGCTTATGATCTAGGAGATGTGGGAGTTATATGATGTAACTTTTTAGGTGTTAGTCTCTTTTAAATTCTATGTGATGAATTTTGTAGACTTTGTGATTGATTGCTATTCACATATCACCTCACATGTATCTCAAGTTTTTGCTAGTTGCACACACTACACAAGTTACTATTTACTAAACATTGTACATGTTATTGTGTGTGTTTATGGTCTGACCAACCAAGTTTTTGCAAATACCTTGAATTTTGTGCAAAATCAATTTGATGCTTGAAAATTTATGGAGAATGCAAGAAATTTTGATTTTGGGAATTTTGGGCTTAAATTCTTGTTTTTGAAAATCACATCATCACATACTCATGCATTTGGTTCTTCAATTTCAATGCTTTGAGTTGTTTCTGAATTTTTTTTCAAAAACTATGTTTTTTCCTCAAATTTAGTGAGCCTCTGCCCATTTCAATCGATCGAAATTTTTTAAAATTGTTTTGTAAAGTCTCTGTTTGTTTCGATCGATTGAAGTTGTTTTTCGATCGATCAAAACTCGTGAATCAAGTTTTTTTTTTTTTTAAATTCAGATTGAACTGTTTCTAACTTTTTCAAACTTTCCTCTCTCTCTCCGACTTGGCAAGGCTCCACTGAGGATTTTTTGTCGTTTTCGACCAAATTTTTTGCAAGGTTTTTGTCTCCCAAGGCCGGTAACACCTTTATACCCTTCCTTTTGCATTTATTTTCATGTTTTCATGCATAAACTCATGCATTTAAAGGGGATTTTTGAAACTTTTCACTATTGGGATTTTTGTTGAATCAATCCTCTTTTTCTGAAATTGATCATTGGGTTTTGCTCCTATATTGTTATATTCATGTTATGTGGTGGTTAATTTGATCAATTTGGGGCTTTGTGAAAAATTGAAAATTCTAGGGCTTGTAATTACCCCGAATTGGGGATTTTGTTCAAATTTGGCTAAATTGATGAAATTGGCTTGTTCAATTGATGTAATTGGCTTGTTCAATTGATGTAATTGGCTTGTTCAATTGATGTAATTGGTCATTATTTACTGAACTCTTTCTTGTATGATGATTAATTAGTCAATATCTTTCAAATTGATCAAGTGGTTTTTCAAAATTTTGGGGTTTTTGTGTCAAGAACTCTATGCTCAAGTCAATTTTGTGAATTTGAACTTAATTGCACTGCATTAGGACATGCATCATGCCATTTAAATTGTTCATGCATCATATAGTTTTTTGTTCTATATTTTTTTATGTGCTAACTTGCAGTCTACCCTTGGTATTTCTTTTGTGTTTTTGTTCCTTTGCTTTGTGTTTTGGTCCTTATCCTAGCACCATGCCTAGGAAAACTAGAGCCCATAGGACCTCTTCCACTTCCTCTGAGTCTCCCTCTAGGAGTGATGTGTTTAGGAATGATAAAAGCAGAGAGGCCTTTGAGAATTTGAACGTAAGGGTAAGATTTAGGCTGAGCGTGCTGTGATTTTAGATGAGATTGATCCGGCTATTAGGGCTAACTTTGAGTCTAGAGGTTGGTTGCCTCTCTTAGAGATAGATCATCCACCCCTGACCGCCCTGATTAGAGAGTTCTTCTCGAACCTCTCTTGCCACGTCTATGATTTCAACACCCTTGTTAGGAGTTGGATACGAGGTGTTGAGTTCACCATTACCCCTTGAGTAGTGGCCGAGGCTCTTGGGGTTCCGGTTGTGTGTTTTTGTATGCGTTTGTTTCTGGTGCGTCTATCAATTTCCCTCATATGTTCCTTCATTCTTTGAACGAGGTTCATAGGAGTTCTGCCGTAGGGCAGGCGCTTATTCATCCTATTTTCATTCATAGGATTCTGCTGTTTTTGGGGCTAGATGGTTTCCCTTCTGGTGAGCTTGTTCATATCGTTGCTCCCATAGGTGCCACCTTTCTTATACAGAGGGTTGCTCACTTGAGAGTTGCTCCTTCGCATCCTGGAGGTGTGTCATCTAGTGCTGTTCCCCCTCCTCCCTCTTCTATAGGTGCTGATGCTGCTGAGACATCGAGTGCTGCTGCTGCTGATGCTAATGTTCCTCCACCGACTGCTTCGAATGATTCAGATATTCGATGTACGTTGGATCATGTCTTGACCATTCAGGCGGCTCATGGACAGATTTTGGTGGACGTGCTCGATGAGATCCGTGCCTTGCGTGCGGAGTTGGCACAGTTTAGACGCTCTTCCACACCACCTCCTTTTTGATGATGGATTTTGTTTACCCTTTGGCATTCCGTCACAAAAAGGGAGAGTACATTGTAAAGTGTTTGTTTTTAGGGGGAGAGTATTTTGTTAGTTGGAGCTTGTGGAGTTTAGATTGTATCTAGGTGTTTCACTTTGTATTTTATCTTTTTAGCTCTTGCCATGTTTTTTATGGGATATTCATGTTAGGGAGAGTATTATTTTTTGTTACCGTATATGTTTCTTGTTTCAAACTATTTATTGACTTATATTTATGAGTTATTCATTGATATATGTCTTTATTGTGTGTTGTTTGAAATCAAGAATTTAATTTGTTTACTTGTATTTTTTCCACACATACAGTTATGCATTTTGTTTAGTGTTTCAGGAAATATACAGGTTAATTCAATTGAGCTGCTGTCTACACTTGCAACTGATGGATAGTAGTTAGGATTGAATTTGTTTTATGAGCATTATTTGTGTAAAGGGCTTTTATTTTGTAAACTTTGAGCTTCTAGTTGTGTTTTGTCACGGATTGCCAAAGGGGGAGTTTGTTAGGTTCTAAAGACTTAGGTATTTATGTATTTAGAACTCTAATGTGTATTGTTGGCAAACCATGATCAAAACAATGTGTTTAGAAGTGTTTTAGTCTTGCTCAAAGTTGTGTATTTTCTGTAAAGTTGGAATTGAGCTAATGCAGAAAAGATTAATGCATTTCGGCCTGGCTCGATCGATCGAAGCTCGGGCAAAATGTTTTTTTTTTTCTACAGATTTCCAACTCAGCCCTAATTGTTTAAAACGTTTTAGGATTTTCTAATTTGTCCTAAGTATAAAAGGCAAACCCTAGCCACGTTTTAGTGTTACTCATATTGCGGTTTGTGTAAATCACTTGTGAGATCTAGAGGAGCTTTCCTTTACACAAACTTAGGGTTTTCAAGGAGAAGATTTTATCTACACATTGATGATCAACTCGGTTGTTGCCATTGAAGCTTAAAGAAAACACAAGCGGGTGTGATTGTATCTAGTGGTGAATCCAAGAAAGGAGTCCGTGGATTCGGAGCTTGCACGTGGTCGTGTCAATAAATTCTACTGGTTGGTAGTAATAAGAAGTCGAGCGTGGGGGCTTGTATGTCTTATTGTATGAACTTTGATTCTTTCAAGATAGTGGATTCAAGTTTACCTTGAGGATAGCTAGGTCAAATCCTCCCCAGGTTTTTACCGGTTTGGTTTCCTGGGTGATCATATCTTGTATTATTTATCTTTCCACTGCTTTGCATGATATGATCTTTGTAATTGTGATAACCTAGATTTGTTAAATTGGAATAAGTAACAACTTGGCTAATTACCTAGGTTAAATCAATTGTGTTTTAAGGGGTCTAAAAACCATCAGTGGGTATAAGGGGTATTTATAGTGTTTGGAATGCGAAAGGTTAGTTTTTCCCAAACAGAGTGGTCTAGCGACTTGACCTCGTGACTTGACTGAGTTGTGAGCTAACTGCTTGGCTAGACTGGAAGTTTTGTCTTGTAGTGCTCCAATTGGTATGGCGCTTCAGCTCCTCTGCATGCTTCACATGTGTGCCAGCTTTGGTGACTTGCTAGTCATGAGCCAATCACAAGATCCAGTTGCGAGGCCCTGCTGAGTGCACACTCTTGAGCTTTTCTTCACACTCTCTCACACACTACTCTTACATGAATCCCACCTAAATACAGGGTTTCTAAATGCTGAATTACAAGCAAATTTGACACGGAATAAAGCTAAAAAGATGGTTGATTAAATTCAACCTTACAGAATTGAATATGCAGGCACACTAAAAGAGGTAGAGATGGAGGTAGAGACCAAGGTCACCACAAGGCAAGAGCCTCACCAGAACAGGTAGAGATAGAGATGGAATACAAGAGGCGCAAGCCACCTGAAGAAGTTTAAGTCAAGAGCCCCAAATGGACACCACAAGGATGTATCCTTTTATGCTCATAAGAGCACTTTGTTTGTTTGGTTGATGGTTGCAGTCATTGGCCATGTTTGTTTTTCTTTTTTAGTGACTCCAGGATAGTGAGTCGTTTGCCTTTTGCTTTCAATTGGCAAAATAGGTTCTGGGATAATAAACCTGTTGTTGCTCATTTCCCGAGCAACAAATGTGGAAATTCAGACATGTGAATCCCACGTAACTCTGCGGAGTTGCACCCCACCCGATGTATGCATGTTGTGTGTTGTGTGTGTGGGTTAAGCCCGAGTCGTACATCGAAACAAAATTTTTTATCTCTTATTCCTTTGATCCTGTCAGCAGAGCTTACGAATCAAAAGAGGGGCATCTGCAGACTCAGGCCCACGTTCCCCAATGATGGTAAAACTTTAAAGCCCAATGGTGGTTTACGGCCTGATCATACTTAATTTGACTTGAGGAAGGTTTTTATGGAAAATATAACTTTTTTACGAGCTAAATAAAACTATTTTTGGAAACAAAGGCCACATAGACCCTAGGGCATGCATATGCATACACATGCTCTAGATCTGCATATGCAAGCTTCATGAATGCGTACGCGTACACGGGCATGTGTACGCATGCTAGGGTTCCGAAAACTACGAAAGACAAGTTTTTCTGCATTAAAGCTGAGGTTTGGAATAAATCTCAAATCTTCTAAGAGCTGTTCCAAACCCCTATTTTATCAATATAAAAAGCCATACATGGTATCTTTTCAAAACACAAAAAATTCTAAGGGAAAACCTAAAATTCACTAGAAATAGTGAATCAAAGAGGGAGTTTTTTCACAAAAAATCCTCAAGTCAATTTTCTTTTGATTGAGACCTTTTCTGGTCTTGATCTTTGAGTTTTGAAGTTTACTAATCATTTTTTTTTTTTTTTTTTTTTTTGTGAATAGATTTAACTGAGGGGAACGGTCAAAATCAAGCTAAGAATCTTTTTGTTTGAGGTATATGTTCTAAACATTTTTCTTTCTTTTTTCTTGTTTTAATTTATGTTTTCTTTGTTTTTCTTGTTTAATTTTGTGATATAATATGTTTGTTTAAGCTAAATTCAACTTTTTCTATTTCCATTTCTTTATTTTGTTTAAGCAATATGCTCCTGTCTTACCTTGTTTTATGATTTTAATTCTCTGTTCCTCTGTTTAAGTGTTTGTCTGTTCTTCACATGTTAGATTATGGTTTACTTTCAATTAAATCTTTGATATACCATGAACACGCATCCACATGATCATGCATTGATGTATAGGTTCTGTGATGCAGTAAGGTAAGTCATGCATTCACATTCACATGAATTTGGGTTGATATATGAACTTGTTTAGCTCTTCTTGGGAATGAGTATGAAAGTTTATGTGCCATGCTTCAAATATGATAACATGTTTATTTGATTGCTACCATAACCATGTTCTGCCTTTGGGAGTATGTAATGTATTGATAGGAATATGCTAGGGTTTGTGATGTGATAAGATGCATGATAGATGTATGCTATGTGATGCAATGCAATGCCATGATAGATATATGCTAGGGTTTGGGATCAAAATCCCATGTTGTATGCTTAGATGTATAGTGTGTGCGCGAGTTTAGTATGCAAGATTGAACATGCCTTTAATAAGATTAAGATGTAAGACATAATGTGTAATACCCAGGAAAAAAAAGATTTAAAAGGAGAAGCATTTAAGTAAATTTTCTTGTGGGGCCAATTTTATAATTTCTAATTATAAGGGATTTTTTTAGAAAATAAGGTTGAAACCCTAACTATTTATAAGCTTATTAAGTCAATGTATGGAGGAGATATTTTGAGAGAGGAGATTACCCAAAGAACTGAAGTAGAGAAAGATTGACTACACCCTTGAGGTAAGAGCTTAAGAAATCTTGTTCTTTTGTCAAATTTAGACTTTATATGGTATTAGAATATATTTTTTTATTTGAGTATTTTGGCCAATAGCGAGACTGTTTATATATCCAATGAGGTTAACGATGTAAACGAAGAAGGAATTTGATTAATTTTCTCTGTGCCCAGTGTTGCGTTGAGTGTAAAAGAAGGCTCTTGGATCAGGTTTTGCACAAGTTGACCGAATTGGGGTTTTGGCAAATTGCAAAAGGTATTGGTGTCTGTGTAGGCTTGATTTTGTATGATATAGAATAGAGTACCTTTTTCTTAGTTTTGTCCTCATCTTAAAGAGAACTAGGGGTGAATGGAGAAAAAAAGAGCACACGTATGGAAGATTAGGTGGTGTACTTTTGACCCTATATGGCTATAAGTATGGTGTATCTATAGGCTTTGTCCCTAGGTACTATTAGTGGCAAAAGTGGAGGAAATATATATATATATATATATTTTATGAATACGGTGGATTTATTTTAACCATGGGATAAGAGTGGAAAATTATTGGGTATTTTTAGCAGTCTTTCTTTTGGTCGGGTATTTATATAAGTTTTATTTAAAAATATTAGATTATTGAGTAAATGATATTTGAAAAATTGTTTAGGTGATATCTAAGGATTTTAGAAGAAGTGTTAGGAAGAAGTTCCTTTTGGTATGGCTTTTGGAGGTAAGTAACTTTATCCTAATTGGTTTTATTTTACGTATTTTAACTACTGAAAATTGTTTACAGTTGTTACAATTTAATTTCTATTATATTACCGATTTTAAATAAAGAATTATCACAAAAATATATTGATTACTGAATATATGATGTATTTTATTTAATTGTTTTTAGCTATACTGATTCAAAGTAAAGAATAAAGAATTTTCACAAATATACATGGGCATTGAATATAAGGTTTATTTTATTTAATTGTTTATTTTAGCTATATTGATTTAAAGTAAAGAATTATAGAAATATCACAAATAGATTTGAATATTGAATATATGATTATATATATATATATATTTGAATAAGATATATTTTTGTTAGAAACTATGATTTCATATATATGATTATGAACAATCTGACTATGAATTTATTCTGATACCCAGCTAATGGGAGTTATTCATTGGTACTCTGAAACCCAAACCAATGGGGGTATTCATTGGTACTCTGATACCCAGCCAATGGGGGTTATTCATTGGTATTCTGATACCCAAACCAATAGGGGTTATTCATTGGTATTCTGATACCCAGTCACGGGGATATAGTATGACCATAGTCATAAGATTGTTAAGGATATGAATTACGTTTGAATATTGAATTATTTTGAATCCTTAAAACTACGTATGTGATTTTGGAAATGTTTGAGTATTTGAACTATTTTGAGTCACTAAACTGCTTATGTGTTTTTGGAACCTATTGTAAGGTATAGCTTTTGATACATGAAAAATTGACTATTGTCTAAACCATCTATGATATATTTGTAAGATTAAAGTACGTGATCTATGTGCAACTTATTATTTTAAGACAATGAAACTTCTTCAATTATTTTGAAGACACATAGTATATTATAACTTTTGAAAACGCATATTACATCTTATACTTTACAGATTTATTGTTTGATGGAACTTATTAGGATTTTGGTTACTTATTGAGTTCTCAACTCATCCCTTTTTTCCCCTCCAGTTTCAGATTGTGAACAAAAGCAAGTTTGGGGAGTTTTGATGTTGTGTTGTGAGCAGGGAAAGGAGATTAGTGATTTTGGAATTAGGTGGTCTTCTAATAGTTTTATATTTATTGGCCAATTGGCATTATGTACATAAGGTTGGAATTTTGTTCCTATTAAATTATTGGAGATCTATTCATAAAGAAATTGTTGAGGTATTTTGGATTTAATTGATTTAATTTTTGAGGATAAATTTTAGTTGCTAAGAAGGCCTTGCACACTTGTAAGGGGCTTACTTTATAAGCGTGCGGCGGTTGTCACGTGCCTATCTTTATAGTTGGGCTCGGGGCGTGACACAATGAGTGGAATCCGACCCATGGGTTAGGCGGTCTTGGGTTCCTAACACCTTCCTAAGCCGTACTTAAACTCCGAATCCATACTCTAGTAGTAAGATCAGTCATTACATGTGAGGACGCTATATACATGGTTCCTAGGCCATAAAACTAGGTGGCGACTCCAATATATCTTTTCTCTGCCTCAGTCCACTCAACTGAGGTGTACTCCCTTTGTGCCTACACCAGCCTCTCTCTCTCTCTCTCTCTCTCTCTCCCCTTGGTCAAAATTGTTGAGTAGAAGCTCGTTAGTGTTAGCGATGTTTCAGCTTTGAATTTGGTGATGAACAGTGGAGGAAGATTGAAATCTATGGGTCATGTTGGTTTGTGGGTTGAACTGATCGGTGGGTCACGGTGATTCTTGGGTCAAATTAATCAGTGGGTCATAGTGTTGTTTTTGTTTTTAGAGGAGGTGATGTGTGGATCACTCACCAGATCGTGGGTCACGGTTTTGTTTCACTGTTGATGGGTTGTGGTTGTGGGTTGATCGTTGTGGCTTGATTCGGTGGCTTTGGATTGTGGTGTGGGTTGATTCAGTGGCTTTGGGTTGTGGCTGTGGTTTCTTGGGTTTGGGATGTGGGTTTGGTGTCTGTCTTGTTGGGTTAGAGTGGTTGTGAGTTGATGGGTGTGGTTTGTTGTTTGTGAGTTGACTATTGGTTGAGAGTCTTGTAATTGTTGTTTATTGTGTTGATAAATTATTTTATTGTGTTATTCATATTATTTTAATATGTTGTATATTAAAATAAAACCTTTGATGTTGGGTGTATTTAAAAGTGAGTTGTTAAAATAGATAAAATAATTTTTTGAATTGTTAAAAGCTATATTTTTTGACATCTTTACTGTGAATGCTCTTATACAATGTTATACCAAATTCAATATACAAACATTCGGTCAGTTACAAATTGTATATGCCTAAATTTCTCGTACAATATGTATCATTCTTTTAATTTTATCCAAATTGTTTCACCACATTCTTTCACTGCCACAAGTGAGTAGGTTGCCATGAGACCATTTTTTTTTTTTCTTTAAAGAAAGGGAGCTTGTTATAGTGCATCAAATATCAGGTGGAGAAATAGTGAAATACTATTCATCTGTTGCTCTATTATTATTATTATTATTTCAGAAAACTATTATTTTTATTCTAAATATAAATATACATATACTATTGTTCTCACTTTTCAGTTGCCAGAAAAACTTGGACAAGAACAAAATTAGAACATAATCACCAATTCTAAGATTATTAGACCGTTTGCAAGCTTTGGAGCAGTACGTAGAATCTATTCACTATTCCCTTTGTTCTTGTGGCAGTACCATAAATTTGGGATAAACAAGCTGGCTGCAGGAACACGTCACACTTACGAGTTATGACAGGTCAAGACTCAAGATACGTTTTTTCCTTCTCTTTTTTATAAATTGACCATAGAGAAACATTTTCAAGTGTCTTCTAGATTTGTTTGAGAACCGTGGAGAATTAATTGCCACCGCTAGTCCATTTTGGTTAAAGTAGCTTGGGTCAGCTAAAATTCTGTATAAAACAATTTTGATTCCTAGACAACTGGTCTTATTAATTCTCTTCGTTTCTATTTTCATTTGTAGTTTTTTTTTTTTTTTTTTTGGTACTCAAATTTCCAACTACTTCATCAACTAACTCTAGTTTATTTGTTGGGCACACATTAATTATTTATTTTAAGAAATTTTTATGAAAAATTGAAAAGACTTTCAAAAAAGTTAATAACTTTTTCGCTTTTCTATAAAAAAATTCCTAAAATTGTTTGGTCATATATTAGTAAAACCCATATTTATTTTTTCTTTTCACTTTTGTCATGCAATGTCTTGTGATATGTCATGAGTTTTTTTTGATAAAGTGATATGTCATGAGTTAATATCATTCTTGGAGTTTTTAAGCCAAATCAAAGCTTTTTTTTCTTTCTTTCTTAGGGGCGGGGCTCATGAGTTAATATGTTAGTAAAACCTATATTTATTTATTTTTTTTCACTTTTGTCACGTAATGACTTGTGATATGTCATGAGTTAATATCATTCTTGGAGTTTTTTAGCCAAATCCAAGCTTTTTTTTTTTTCTTTTTTCTTTTGGGGGTGGGGGGGGGGGGGGGGGTAATGGGGGCTAATTTTACTTAAAAATAAGTTCAATAAAATATAATTATACCTAAAACTCAAATAATTCTTTTAGGCGTCCTCCCCAGATAAATAAATGGTACAATTTTTCTATTAGTATGATTTAAAAAATATATGAATAAACAAATAAACTAAATAAGAGAGGGGGAAAAAAAAGCAAATATAAAAAAACACTTATAGTGATTGCTTTAGTGCCTCAGGGATTACTTTAGGAGAGGATAATGACGGCTTAATTTGTAAGAGGTGAAAAGAGGAAAAACAAGCGATGTCAAGCATTACACATAAACAATTTGTTAGGTCTTGTTATTGTTGGCTAATTCTATATGACAAATTTTGTTGATCTTAATTTCCTTGTGTTCATGTAAGTTATGAAGTTTCATTTTATGGGTTGGTGAGGAGAAGTTGTCAAAGTGCTGAAATTGAAGTTTGTTGTTAAGGAATTTTCTCCTACAAACTTCGTGGCATTAGGCAAACTGAGAGATGAAAGTTGAATTTGAAAAACAGTTAAACAAAGAGTTTGCCCCTCTCTCGTACAACACTTCGAAGGAGTGAACTTCAAAGATCATGAGACAATTATGTTACATTTTTTATGTAGTTTCAACTAGGGGTGTCAATTCGGGGTATCCGGTTAAATGACTCAATCTGAACTCGACCCATTTAATAATTGTATCATGACCCTTCAACCTTAAAACAACTTGTTAACGAAACGGGTTGACATGACATGATCAACTTGCTTAACGCACTTAATAAACAAGTCTTGTTGGGTTAACAGGAATGTGACACGGCCCATTTCAACCCACTTAATATTAAACAGGTTGGGCTGATACAAATTCAATCCACTTCAAATAAAATCTGTTTAATTTTGTTATAAATTTAATAAAGAAAAATTTTAATACAAACTCATAACATCAAAATACCTATTAAGCATACAATTTAAAATTTAATAATAATTAATGTCAAATACTTAAAACACATTGTCCAAAAGAAATGCATTCACTTCAACCCAAATTCAAAATAACATAATTTAACAAAAATATAATGATGAAACCAAATTCGTCAGTTGATAGGTTCGTCCAAATGGAAATTGTTTAGAATGACCTTAATTCCTACACTAGAACAATAGTGGTGTTTCTCTCTAAAAGGCCACCAACATGGTGCTAGCCAATGAGCCTCCAATGATAAAGTCAGGCATTGAGAGAGATAACATTGTAAGAATTGAAAGTGTTATGATGTGTGTATGTACCTTTGTTTGGGTTATAAGGTGATTTATATAGGTCTTTGCCTTTCTAGCCGTTGGAGGCTTTCAATGGAGGCTTAAATGCCTTCTTGTAACACTTCTGGTGATTTAATGTGGTGATTTGAATACCCCTCCAATGATCATGTCTGTGTGTTCGTCCATGTGTAACGGCTCAAGTAATTAAATGCTCTTCTATGGTGCTTTGCTAATCCAAAGGGTCCTTTGGATGGCGAGAATTTATTGGTTCATCATATAACATCCACATAACTTATGTCTCTCTTATTTATTTCTCTCTTAAATAACATAATTTAACAAAAATATAACATCCAAAAAGTATAAAAAAAAAAAAAACATAATTGATGTCTCTCTTATTTTCTTTTCAAGTTTAAAATATAAGTTGGATATAAAAGGTATTTGAAAATTTGAAAATAGAATGAATATTTATTTGTTATGTTGAATGGGTCATTTTAGGTTGATACGAATAAATTGGCGTGTTAAACGTGTCAGTTGTGGGACACACGAGTTGACCAACTCATGACATGTTTCTTATTGTGTCATTTTTGGGTTGACTTGTTTATAACCCAAAACCACTAAAGCCCAACCCTAACCCGTAAAAACCCGTATCGTATTTGTGTTGTATTTGTGGGTTGTGTTAAACATTGACACCCCCTAGTTTCAACCCATTAGCCTCCCTATTAAGATTCAATTTCTCAGGATTTTATGCACCCAATTCTCATTTGAAGAGTTAGAGAGAACTCATAAACCTTAGAGCTAAAACCCTTTCCAATCTCTTTACCTTCTCCCATTAGCAATTGTCAAATTCTTGAGAGGAGATCAAATTTATCACACATAAATCAACCTTTAGAGTTTTGGTGTTGATTGGAGTCTGGGAATCATTGGAGCAACTTAGAATTGTCAAGGAGATTTGGAGTTTGTAATTGGAGCTCAGTTGCGAATTTGGTGACTAGAGGAGGGAAAGGACTTGAGGAGTTAGTAGCTAGCAGGATTTTGGAAGGCTCGAATACATTGTTAATTCTTAGCTTGGAGGGCTTTGTATGTAAGATGTACTACAACTGTTTTCTTTAGTGGATTGTTTAGTGTTGTGACACCTCTAAGTGGTTTTTCCGCCTGGCACTTGAGTTTTTCTCTTTGCCAACACTTTTGTGTGTTGTGGGTGTGATTTTATGTAGTTGTATTTAATTTTATGTTTATCCATGCATGCTAATGTCAATTGTTTGGGCTTGTAATTGGCGAATTAGGTTAAAACCAGCATTAGTCATAAAACTTGAGGTCTAAATAACTTGAGTTTGTGCAATTAACTCTCTCACATTTTATTAAAGTAATTCATATTTCTATTTAGCCCTCATCACGTTTCTTACTAACGAGTAAAAACATTAGGAATTCAGTTTGTGGATGTGGATGTGGATGTGGATGTGGATGTCTATGTACTATATTGAAATGCATTATTACGTCATTCATAAAGAGTTTAAACTTTTTGGGGTTCATTCATGCGCATGCCTTATCAGATGGTACAAAATCCTATCCCTTCTCATTTAAGAAACCTCATATGACATGAAATTGCTTTTGGGCCAAGAATAAATTCACATTATACTAAATTTCCCATATAGGAGAGCGAGTACGTGCGTGTGTAGTGTAGTGTGTACACATGCAAGTGGCCAAACGATACTGTTTAGTTTTGGCATAGTATCAATTTGGTCTCTTATATGTTGCACCTAGAAAGAATATAACACACCCTCGTTAAATGGTTCCCACAAATAGCATATAGTTTTATAGGAGTTGATGAATAAAAAAATACTTGCTAATTAATTTGTCCCTTTACTTTAATCTGAAGGATACTCCCAATGAGCTATTTTTGTCTCGACTAATCTTTTCATTGATTGACATTGATCCAGCTGTTTTACCATCATTTGCATTACTCGTTTCAGCCATTCTCATAGCTTTATTAACTCTGCATACTAAAGTAATCAACTTTAAGAATGTATATTTATCTAATTTTTACTGTTACCAAAGCAGGCAAACACATCAAGCTTTCCTACAATACCAGCTATTCTCATGGTAACGACAAAGGATGTTGAGACTGGGGCCAGTACAAAATTAGGATCAGATCAAGTATGTTTCTTCATTCTCACTCAAAAACCTTTTTGTTTAATTAATTTTATAACTTTTGCAAGGTCTCTACAAAAACATACTATATAACTTCATTTATTTGTTTACCTCTCCCCCACACCTTTGGAGACACTCAAGGGAAAAAGAAAAGGTCCTCACTGATTTGAAAGAAAGGGTCGTGGATTATATAGCATTTCTCAAGTGATTCAGGTTAAATGAGTAGCCCTAAGTAGACTGCTTGTAACATGTGATAAATGACATTCTCAACGACTGTTTTAATTAAATTTCTTTTTTTAATAACACTGCGTAAAACATAAAGCAAACAACATAACTTCTTTAGGCATTTTTGCTGGATTATGTTCATATAGGTCACTTTGAAGCACATGTTCGGTATGAAACCAGCATCAAACTATTGCATCCACACTGGTTATTCGGCACATATTCATGAACATACAAACAGCATCATTACAATTTAATTGTCAAGCAATCTTTTGTAACTTACTTTTGACCAATAACCCTAGTAATTAAGCATCATGGTCATATGGTTTGAATTCAAATTTATTTACTAGTGTTGATCTTAAGGTAGCAAATCCAATATAGCTCACATATATTTTGAAACAGGAATACTATCATGAATCAGTTCTTAAGAGTTAACTGTTAGCCAACAACTTTTGTGTGTAAATGGCCTCTCTGAAAGCTGATGCTAGGCAATGGTATATAGCTTCAACTCAAGGGAACTTAGTTCGAAAGAATCTTGCTTGTGCTTCATACTTCAAACAATTGAGTGTAGAAAATCTATGACTAAGTGGAATTTTCTTCTAAGGCATTGATGGACAATTAACCACACTTTGTGGGGGTTCAAATCTATCTTAGACTATTTAAGCAAATTAATGTATGTGCTAACATGCCACTGAGATTAACCCGTCACCGTCGGGTTCTACTTGACCAACTGCAATTTTTCCAGTTCAATTGAATGATTTTTAATCAAATTTCATTAGGGTTTGCAATCTTAATTAGTTGAAAACATGGTTTTACTACCCTATTCTTTATGGCTCTTGGTTTGAGTAGCATTTGCCATAGTCTAAGGCATTTGCACATAGTATCTTATTGTATATGTGGTGAATTTCACTTAATGCTAGAAATCCATTCACATATTAAGTACTCAAGTTTGGAGAGACTTCCAGACATTTCCCCTCACCTGCATAAAAAAGAAAATTGATCTCCACTAATACTAGGTTTATAAGTGTCCTTGACATGTCTATTCTTGACTCTCTTTTATGTCTTCTTTAATAAAGTTATACTATTGAACAACAGGAGTAAAATTATATACCATTCTTCAAACCATGGAATCATATAAAAGTCTCATTTAAGGAAATCTTCACCACTGTTAAATGCTGTGTGCTAATAAAAACAAGAAATAGAGAGAATAATGACTTTCTCATTTCTTTGACAATTCATGAACAAGGAGAAAATTTTCATTGTCTTGTACAGAAAGTCAATCTACCTTTCATTACACAAGAGTCACACCCAGTGATACCTCTAACAAGTTACATTGTCTTGCCAACTCTGTGTGCCATTTTGCAATTTAATTAGCACTGAGAAGCCATGCAATTGAGTGGCAGATAATTGCTGATTAAAGTGACAGTCTGAGCTCCAAATCTAGTTCCTGATTGTCGCTTGAATCAGAATTCTGACTGCTTGAGCCCCTCGAATTACTCCTATGTTTCTTTCTGTTTATATGCTGTGAGTCCTATAAGATGAATCATAAAAGAAATAGATAATTGGTATCAATATACTGGAGCTTTAATTAAGTGCTAGATTTGTTTCAGAATATTTAAGTTTTGTATTTGAGAAAATTTATAACAACCTCTACTGGTAGATTTAGAAGGTGTCTAGTCATGCTTGGCTGCTCAAAATGTTGAGTCTCTAAGGTTGCACCGCTGGGGTCCCATCTGCAAGGGATTTCAGTACATATAGATATAAACACAGCATGTTCAGGTATAAACTTCCAAGAATTTAAAAGTTGAAACAGAATGTAGTAAAGCACATGTGGCTCTTGCTTATCAATTAGGAAAACTCAATTATTGTAGTACCTTGCTGTTGTAGCAGGTAGGGAATCACCATATCTGATATTTGTTCTTTCATGTTCGCCTAGCCCCATCTGTACTAAAAGGAAATTTTAGCAAATTTAGAAGCCTAAAAAAATTTCCAACATTGTTTCAGCCAAAAGAAAAATCAACTTACATGGAATGAATTCAATAAATTTTTCTCCCAGTGAAGCTTCTAGAACGGTTTAGAACTTGTTACTGGTGACAGTAATGATTAAATTAAATACTTGTTTGACAATCTATCCTCATTATAATTACATTCTTCTCAAAAAAAAAAAAAAAAATCTTCTATACATAATAGTGATGATGTAAGAAAATCCGGTTACATATTTCATTCAAGGATATTTAGGGTTAGTGCTTAATCAGCAAGTTAAAAAAAATGAAAAAAAGAAAAAAAACTTGCAAAGAATGGACAAATTTCCATATGCAAAAGGAGTTTATGTCAAATTCAAAAAGAAGATTTGTTGGAATTGTTCAAAATTATCTCAATCACAAGCATGATGTACGGGTGACAATTATGACTGAAATGACTAGCTTCATAAACACATATCAATACAGATTCCTCCAAAATTCTTCTGTGAGCTGAATATTTCCCCCACTTTCATAGATTCATTATGCAAGAACAGTCACCAAGTATTGAAAGATGAGAAATGACAAATTTATGTATATGTATGTATGCATGTGTGTTAAGAGCTTCATAGCTGAACTCGGATTTTTTGCATTTTTAATATTTGTTAAAATCCCTCTCTCTTCATTGTTGTATTCATTTGATTTTCAAAAAATAAAAAAACAAAAGTAGGTGTGTGTGCATATGATGGGCCATCAACAAAATACAAAATTGTAGTAATTATATACGTAAAAACCTTATTTTGTAGGAGTGTCTAAAAGCAAGAGTTGCACATACCATGATGTTGGGGTGGAAACCATAAGAAGTTGAGGATGATGATGATGAGGATGAATAAGAAAAAGATGATGATGATGGTATTGAAGAATAAGTTGCAGATTGCATTCTCATATCCTCTTGCTGCATGGTCAACAAAACCATAACTCCATAAGTAAAAAATTCTTACAGATCCAAATAAACTTCAGTAAACAACCATAGTAGTCAAAGCAATGAGACGAGAGAGAGAGATAGATGATTATTACATTGTTGAAATTAGTGGGATATGGGCCATGAAGGGAGGGGTGGTATGTAGCACAACCCATTTGGCCATGTAATCTGATCTTCTCTAATTGAGCAACTCCAAGACCTCTTTGTGGCTGTTTAGGCTTGTCTGAATTGTTCTTCTTGCTTTTCCTTGACGAGGAAGAAGACCCACTCCCTCTTTCATTTCCCATATTTGGCTCTCCAAAATAACTGCTACCCATCTCTCTTTTTCTGTGATGTATCAGAGAAATAATAGAGAGAGAGAGAGAGAGAGAGAGAGAGAGTCTCTTTTTGCAAATCCCAAACTTGCTCTTACTGAAAACTTTTCTGGGAATAAGAAGGTGTTGAGAGATCAGAGATCTCCAGTGGCGCTTTTAAAAGATGTTTGCACCCTACTAATTATTGCATCGCTGGATCAGATTGTGTATAGATTTTAATGTTATATATACTTAGATTTTATGCTTCTTTTCTTTCTCTCCCTTCTCTTTTGCCTCATTTTGAGAACTTCTATAAATTGATTATAATAATATATATCAATTAATTTCCATTTTCTTTTTTTATTTCCATTAGATATGGACTTTGGAGACTTCCACTTGAAAGCGATTGTCTCTGATTTTAAAATTGCTAAAAAATATTTGATGGGTTATTTATTAACAACTATTCTAAAGGAAAAGAACAACAATTATTCCACGTGCCACCTAGGCGCGTCAGTGGTACCATTACATAATCTTTTCAAATCTTCTAATGTAATTTTTTTTTTTTTGTTGGGTACGGCATTGCTCATTGTTTAATTAAGTGCCTACATTACATCTACATGCAAAGTTTTGGTCAAATTTGAAGAGAGTTTGTCACACCCTTTAGGAAAGGTAAGGGTGGCTTTCTGTTTTAAGATATATATATATATATATATATATTTAACATTAATTAGTCTCCTAGGAAAGACATTTAAGGTGTTTGTTGCCCTATCATTTTAGGGTATCATGATCATCTTTTTCTTTTCTTTTCATCAATTAGATTTCCCTTAATCATGCCCCACTCTCATGATTAATTGGCCTCAGCTGAATAAAACCTACCAAGCCATTATTAATTAGCTGTAATTCTGCGTTCAACTAATTAAAGAAAGGAAAGCTAAGAACAATACGTTATCAAGCATTATAAAGGTATAAGACCAAATCATATTCGATCAAACTATTTTCTCAAAAGAAGAAGAAGAAAAAAAAAACAAAAATCAGATTCACACTAGGGATTTAGAAATAGATTTTAAAATTGCAGCTTCATTGGTGAATTAATTGCCTTGTGGAGATGTAGAGAAATTCAGAATTATGTCAAAAGATACAAAGAATCTTGATTTATTTAATTTCTTCTACGTACAAAGTTATCTTAAACCTACATTTATTGGGTAAATAATTATACTTTTGCTAAAAGAGTTGAGTCCTGGAATTTAAAAGTATGTTTGATAACTGTTTTTTTCCGTTATTTTTTGTTTCCAAAAATAATTTTTCATTTTTGAGATTAAAAAACTTGTTTGGCAATCCAAAATGGATAGAAAACAAAAACTGTTCTCAAAACTCAATTTGTAAAGGAAATTGAAAACATGTAAAATACTGTTTTCAATTTCTAATTTTCAAAAGTCAATGAAAACACGCATTTAATTTAATGAATCTGTCTCATTTAATGAGTTAGCATTAAAATTCAAATCATAGTAACAACTTATTTTAGTATTTTCTATTTTTTTTTAAAAAAAACTATATTTTAAATTTTTTAGACAGCAACTATATTTTAAATTTCAACTAACCAAACATGTTTTTTATTTAAAAAATACAAGAAAATTGTTTTTTTTCATATTCCCAATAATAAGTTTTTGAAAATAGAAAATAAAAACTGTTACCAAATATGATCTAAGTAGTTTGTATAAAAATTTAATATTGAAAAAGATAATGCTAAATATGGTGGAATTTGACCAAAAAGGTCACGTTAAATTGAGGAACTTACGTTAACGTTATACTTAAATTGCCATATAGGGACCAAATCTAATTGAGCTGTTTCCCGCATGATTTGTGGGTCATGTTATATGAGTAGTTATGTGGTGGAAAGTGAGAAATGAGAATCGTCCAATCTCTTAAACAGACATGTGAACTCCTGCAATTACCAAAAAGCCCCCAACAATCCCTTCAAATTTATTTGTTGGGTAATTGGGAGCAAGATATATTAAATAAATGGAAAGGTAAAATTTACTATATGGGAAATAATTATAACATTTTGTTTGCTTTTAAACTTACTAGGTTGTTGTTTTCATAGCCTATAGTATAGGTTCATAAACTTGAATTGCTGCCTAACTTTGTCGTCCACTCAAAACTCAAAAGAGATTTAAAGTGTGACTACCCCATTTGTTGTGCACATCGATCGATTTTGCACAATAATAATAATAATAATAATAAAATTATTGGCTAATTAAACACATATCATGAATCTCAAATATATTCTAGTACAATTGCACATAATTAAAAATAAAAGGAAATTTGTTTCGAGTTTTACAACATCGATCACAAGCTAAAAAAGTCAATGAGGTATGAGTTTTTCTCATTAGTCAAAGTAGAGAAGCCAATCCTTAAATTTCGTGATTAAATAATTTAGTGTTCCATCACTCTTTTTCAAAATATTAGGTGTTTGAAACAGATTATATATATAAAAATATCTATATATTATAACTAACATCCTAAAATTAAATATTCAGAAAACACGTTGCATCCTTCAAATCGGACACTTGGTCATTTTGTTATTCTTGTGGTGTGCAAACAGCCAGGTCCTTAAAATTTATTCAATTGCCGATGGTTGATGCGGCAAACCTCATTGTGAAATATATATATATACATATATATATATATATATATATATATTCTACTATACTTAATTAGGATTAAAACTATCATTTTCATGATTTTGTTTTAACAACACATTATATTATATAAGATAATATAATATTCATGTCGTGAATCAGATGATTCAGAAAAAAAAAAAAAAAGGGTTGTTTTTCTCGTAATTATTATTATGACCAAAACAATGTATTTGCCAGAATAGGCTGCTGCTGTATTACGCCATGCGTGTAATATAAGTCAGGTAGATACATACACATACGCTGACGTGCGAATATTCTTATATAGAGAGACTTTTAATTAGCCATATTTTCCTTCTACAAACAACTATGTTTATATTGATGATTTAAATATGAAAGATTTTCATTACAATTAAGAAAACGTGCGGCGCCATGAATGCCTAGTACAAATACAAATGTACAAATGTAATTCAATATATATATACAATAATACAATATTTAACCCTAGAGAGAGAGAGAGATATATATATATATATATATATATATATATATATTAATCTTAATAAAGGGGATTCAAAAACCAAATTCTCCACCTAATTAAAGACAGCTGAATGAGTCACAAAAGAGCTTTCCTTGCTTTCTATACTAACCTATGAAGAAGAAAAAAAAAAAAAAAAACTTTTTCACTAGGGTAAGAAAAAGAAAAAGAAAAAAAAAGAAAAATGTTTATAATAATAATAATAATAAAGGAGTGAGAAAACAAGGGATTACGTTGATTTGGTGTGATTTGATGAGTGATGGAGTTGGTAATAATATTATAATAGTGTTAGAGAAAGAAAGAAAGACAAAAGAAAGTGGAGAGAATATATGATATCCACTGTAGATTTGTGGGCACATGCAAACTTACAGGGTGCATTACTCCACACGATTTGCAAAGCAAAATAATCCCTTGGAATACGCTGTCTTTTGTGTTTATGAAGAGGAGCCAGAGAAAACCAGTCTCAAATCCAAATCCAAATCCAAATCTCCCTCTCAATATCCCATATTATATAAGATTCCCAATATTAATATATTCTTTATACGGTACACGGGGACTCGTAACCAATTAGTAATGGACCGGTTAAGGTTAAGAAGGGACCTAGTGTCTCAAACTTTTTGGAGTTCAAATATTATGATGATGATAAATAAAAGAATCCTCCAAGATTCTTGATAAAATTTTATCCAATATATGTAACATCTGTTCCAATGTGATCTCATCTTTAAATTCACTAACCTTTTAATAATTCCGTACCTTTTGAAATCACTTTCTTTTTTTTTTTTTTTTTTTTTTTTTTTAATTTTTAAATTTTAATCACATTCAAATGCAAAAATATTTCTTGTTTTACCCTCTTCTTCTAATTTATAACCCACAAGTTTTTATTTACACTCTGTTTGTTTAGATGCAAAATATATTTTTAGAAATTAAATTACTCATTTTTAAAAAAAATTACTTATCTAAAGTTTATGGTTTGAATCCTAAAAATGAGCTTGAAAATATTTTCCATTATTTGGTTCATATAAAACATCATTTATATTTCCTATAATTCCAAAAATATATGAACAAAAGTTTTCATTCATGAAAAGAAACCCTAAATTAGAAAATATTTTCAATACTCACTTCATTTAGGAGGCTTACATGGGAAATTAGACCCCAAAGTTAGAATATAAGGGACAAAATAAGTAGGAAGGTAACTCATTTGAGGGGGAAAAATGTCATTTGGGAGAAAGGACACTATTGACCAATGAAAGCCAATAGTTGGTCAATCACCAGACAATGAGAGGCAACGGTCAGTTTATAGAGAGAGAAATGTTATTATTATGAGAGTTTTCTGTGATTTGTAGTTTATTTATGATAGTTGGTTGAATTTGAAGCATTTTAGACAATACTTTCTGCAATTAAAAATTAAAAATTGTTTTTTGCTATATTAATTAGGCTTGTTTTCCGTTAACCATGGGAAACTTTTTTTTTTTGGGTAAACTTGTGTTTTCCATTGTACAAACATTAAAAAAAAAAAAAAAAAATGGAAAATTTTTTTCCAGAAAAAAGAAGATTTTTGTCCAAACAAACAATGCATAAGTAGCAAATATAAATTGAATTAGTTTTCTATGAAATTATTTAGTGCACTTAATATATTACACATTCCTCTCATATAAAATGAAACAAGAGTATAGTTTTAAGTCTTGCATATGAGACCGACCTATATGTAAGAGGAAGGCATAGTAAACCAAGAGAAACAAAATAATTTTTCCAATGTTTCAGTGCATATATATGGATATGTTACATTGCAAATTAAAACATTGGATAGGTTATTTTAGGAATTAAGTTTTTTTAAGGATCATTTTAGGAATAAAATTTTTAACAATCAGTTAATGTATGATTTAAGCTTAATTTACTCCGATAATGATGACTTTTGTTGTTCTCCTAGTTGTAATTATGACATGGAAAATGCTATTTAGTAGGAAAGGAAAGGAACTTAGCAAAAATAACTAAAAGGTTAAATTTCTCTTCATTCCTCTTCATGAATAGTATTTCTTCGTCTGTAAAATGGGAGGTCTATGATTTAATCATTGGTAAAAAGTAAGGGTTTCGAGGGAGCAATATTATTCTTGATCTCAGCAATCTACTATCATGGTATGATAAAGAACGAAATTAGAGAACAACACTCAATTGCAGAAATAGCTCTAGGGCTAAAATTTGTTATCATGGTATGATAAAGAACGAAATTAGAGAACAACACTCAATTGCAGAAATAGCTCTAGGGCTAAAATTTGTTCATTTCTCTCTTCATCAAATGATAAGAATAAACCATGCAAACTAGGGACAGAGCTATATGTTTAACAAGGGGAGCCAGGGCCCCCTTAAATAAATGGTCATGGTGGTCATCTATCCCATTCCAGTATTTGGGGTCCTAAAATAAATAATAATTATAAAAAAAAAAATAAATAAATAAAAAAACTCATTTTTATGTAAAGAATTTATAAGTGTTACTAATATTAACATGTTTGTCAACTTATTTGACTTTTTTTTTTTTTAATATTCAAATTATTAATTAGTTTTTCCCCCCTCAAATGACTGCGTTTGATTGTCTAGTTGCTTGTTGTTTGTGATCGAAAGTTTAAAATTTTAAGATATGGAAAGTTTTCATATTTCTGTATGAATACCCCTAAACAATTCGTTAGTGAACTTTTTTTTTTTTTTTTTAGTTTCTTTTATACTTGGAAACACATTAGAAGAATGTTAGACATATTATAATAACAGTTGAATGAGGCTGAGTAGTTATGAATTTTTCTTGTGATTGGGTATTTATTTATTTATTTTTAACTTGACTACTCCAATTGGTTTTTAATTAGATAAATTTGAGAGAGAGAGAGAGAGAGAGAGAGAGAGAGAGAGAGAGAGAGATAGAAGAAATATCGTTTTTATTTGAATTATAGATAATGTGAAAACCAATTACAATATTTGACTTTGAAAAAGGCTAAAGCTACTACAAAATTAAAGGTTTACAAGCTAACTTGACAATTAATGTGATTGATGCCATTTATAGTAATGAATACATACATATATGAATTACCTTTCTATAATTAGTGACATATTCATTTGTAAAACTTATGCAGTATCCTAGCATTGCTCTTTGACTTTTCCAATCATGAATATTGTTAAGACTAGGCATCGCAACAAAATAAAAGATGATTTTTTTAATAGACTATTTGATTTTGTATATTGAGAGAGAAATTGCAACAAAATTTATTATAGAATCAATCATGTATAATTTTTGGGATTCAAAAGAGTTGAAATGTGTGTGTGTATATTTATATATATTGGATAATTCGATGGTTTCAACATTGGGGGAATGTGAGATTTGAACCTTAAACGTCTCCATGAAAACATCATTAGGTACCAATTGAGTTACAAATTTTTTTGTGAAATGTATATTTCTTATTCATGAAAGGTGAAATTTATTTTGTTTCATGTTTTGGCTCTCCAAATACAAAATCTTGACTCTGTCCTTAATACAAACCCTCTTGAACACTCTTATGGGTTGAATTCAAGACCTTCCAGTTATTTGAAACACGTATTTAATGAGGCATTTCTCTCACACCATGTATTACTTATGTATGGTATGATAGGGATGTCTCATGAGACCGTCTTTTAAGATAATTTTTCACTAAATATCAATATTACAAAGTTTGATAATAGCAATTTATAAACAGAAAAAAAAAAAAAAAAAAAAAAAGGGTTTGATAGTAGGAAAAAAATAAAAGTCTTGATAGGAAGAATGCAGCCACAATATAAGCATGTGTGGAAAGCTATTTTTTATGTAGAGCATGGTAAACAGCTTTGCGGTGGCTGGATGATGTGGTTATGTAGAGTAGAAGAGGAAATTCTTTAAGTGGTGACCTAGACCCCAAGTTGAAGTAAAGTGCATGAGTAAGTTAAAAGAAGATTATGGATTCCTAGATCTCTTTGGCTAGCGTTGCAGTTGCACGGCCAAAAAAATAATAGCCATGATTCATGTCCAAGCTAATTAAGGAGGCAGATTTTCTTGTAAACTATACTATACATAATATATAATATAAAAGTGCAGGAGTGTTTGTGGATTTGCAATTGCATAATAGGTATCGTTACAACTGGAATGGGACCTTGGAAAGTACAAAGAGAGGTCCTGACCCACGTGTGGAGATGCTACAGAATTCAACACTTGGCCTCTTTTATTAGATATGGAACTCTTATAAGAAACCTTTTGGGACCCCACCCGTGACTTGGAAATGTGGTACCTATTAATGCATATGGTCCTCTCTGTCTCCTGCTCCCTTTAAAATAGCCTTTAACAAAACCAACATCCCAGTGCTCCTATGATCTATCTTGGATATGATTTATATGATATTGTTCATCATTAATTTAGAGATCCAGTATGATATATTGAGATCGATTACCTTAATCACCAATTTTTAAATACCAATGGTGTGCATTGTATCATCATTTGTTATACTCTTGTCTGTTCAATCATATTATTTAGAGCTGTTTAATTATCCACCCACCAAGGAGGGAGGGACCTTAATTAGTTTTATATACAATTAATTAGAGTCTCCAACTAATATAACAATTTCAACTCTGTCAAGTTTGTGGGTTCCACTTAATTCAAATAATAAGATATCTTATATATATATATATATATATGGTTGAATTCGCGATTCATTATTCCAAAAAAATAAAAACAAAACACATTAATATCTTGACTTGATAATAAAATTAAATGTGCTAAATTATGTCACGTTGACATGACTCTTCCTCAAATTCATGAATACCTCACAGTCAAACTTGCAAGTTAGGTCGAGCCCTTAAGGTAGGAGCACCAAGGTTTGAATTGCCTTCAACCTTACCAACTTATTCAGAAGTTGCAAGTAGGTTGCTAATGCCTTAGAGGCAGCGTCACCCAACCATGTGGAATTTTTTATTTATTTTAAATTTATAACATTTTTAAGTTTGTGTTTGGCACTGGGAATAAAGTGAGTATCTAACTATAAAGTTACCTTTATTGACAAACTAATTTTCTTTTTCTTTTAAATTTTATTTTTTTGTGTGGAACATTTTGGTAATCTAGAGAATACTGCAAGTAGTGATGAGGTCATATTCCTCCATGATGATCGAATTGACTACTTTAGTTTAGTTCCACTCCACCACCGATGCTTATATGAATCTTAAGAATTTCCTTATTGTGTTCATGAATCTTTTTGGATTTGCTTTTCCTATACCCAGCAAAGCAATGCATTTCATTTCTTAATAAATTATTAAAAGACTTGCTTACATGCATGTGGCCAAATATATAATGTAATTTTATATAACTTCATACTTTAGGTCCTATACATACCATTATATATAGTTGTGTTAGTTCTTTTGACTGGCCGCGGACTATTATTTTCCCATTAACAAAATGATTTTTTTTTTTTTTTTTTTTAAATCATGGACCGAACAACGTAGTTTACTTAATCTCTACTTGCTCATTGGGCAGCTCAGCTTATGTTTGGTGTAAAGAGGATTCTTGATCCAAGAAATGGTCGTACGAAACCAAAAACACATCATTTGCAGATCAGTTATACTTGGTGCCGAGTACTAAAATTATAGGTTCGTCTAGGCAACGGATGAGTGTTACATCTACAGGCTCATTCATATAAATGATGAGCATCCAATCCACAAGGCTGTCCAAGAGAGGGCGACCATACAACATTAATAACGCTCTCATTAATGGTTTCGTAACCGACGAGCTCCAACGGTCAATAAGGCTAGTCATGAGCTAGTCAAAGCTCCATTTAAACTTAGGCAGATATTACTCAAAACAGCCAAGAGAGCCATTAAGAGGCCACCAACAATTACATTCATAATAAGGCTCCCAATAGCTATACTAAAGCTATAAATAAGCCACTAGTTCGGAATGAATCCCACATTATTTGGGAATGGCCCCAAACCCCTTTTTTCGACTATATAAAGTCATAAAAGGTACTTTTTCAATGAGGACGAATTCCGGTGGAAAACACACAAGATTCACTAGAAAATAGTGAATCAAAGATGGAGTTTTTCACAAAACATCTTCAAGTCAAATTTTGCTTGATTGATACCTTTTTTTGGTCTTGATCTTTGAGTTATAAATTTACTAACTCATATTTGATTTGGTTGTAAATATGTAAGGTTGAATTTAGTCAACCATGTGTTGGCTTTATTCCATGACAAATTTGCTTGTAATATAGCACTTAGAAACCTTGTATTTAGGTGGAAATCATGTAAGGGTAGTGTGTGAGAGAGTGTGAAGAAATGCTCAAGACAGTGCAGTGAAGCAGAGACTCGCGGCTAGGACTCGCGGGTGACTCGCAGCTTGCAAGCCGCCAAAAGTTGCTCACGTGCAGAGCATGCAGGGGAGCTGAACAGTCACGCCACCTGGAGCACTACACGACAAAAATCCAGACTGGCCATTAAGTTAGCTCGCGACTTAAACTCGCGACTCAGTCAAGTCGCGAGGTCAAGTCGCCAGCCAGCCCTGTTTTTGGAAAAACTGACTCTTCGTATTCCATTCTCACACCAGTATAAATACCCCTCATTCCCACAAGATATGTGTGGCTATTCAGAAAGAAAAACCCTAAGAGAGGTTTCTTCAAAACACCCACCCAATTAGAGAGAGCTACTCATTCTTAGAGAGAAATCTTTGTAGTCTCTTCTCATTCCCTCTCTCATTGTCATACCTATTGAGAGGAGATTTCTATCCAAACACTACCCACACCCATTCAGAGTGTTGAGTGTTTTTGGAGCTTTGGGAAGCATTGGAAGATGCCAAGGATGACGGATGCTACGGTCTAGTAGCGGAATCCGGTAAGCTAGAAAAGAAAAAGGTTCGGCGCAACCTTGTTGGAGCAAGAAGCTTGGAGGGCTTAGGTACATCGGGTAGATTAGGCTTGGAGGGTCTATTGCTGTTCATGTATCCCAACTACATTTTCTAGTGGATTATTGACCGCTTGGAGGGCGGCGGAGAGGTTTTACGCCGAGGGCTTCGGTTTCCTCTTCGATAACACATCGTGTGTTGTCCTTGTGTTTGCATCTCTCTTCCCTTTATCTTTGCCTTTTATTTTCTGCTGTGGATGTGTTTTTAATTGGCTTAGATTGTTTACCAATTCTGTATTAAGCTTTTGTTCATGTTCCGCACATTAATTGTTTGATTTAAAGCTTGTATTGGTAATTTGTATATTGGGGGTCTAAACGTTCAAGGGTGTTTATACACATATTTGAACTTTCAATTGGTATCAGAGCGGGTACACTTGTTGTGGTTTAAATACCTAAGTGTGATCCTTGACCCCTTGTGTTTATTTGTCATGGATTGTGCTTTGTATGCCTCTTTGCATGATTTGGTTGGTGATGAATGTAACATGCCACATGTTTGTGAAAATGCCTCTATGAGTGTTAATCCTCATAAGTGTGATGACATGTTATTTGAATCCATGGGTGTTGTTGACAAACTCTTGAAGAAAAATGCTAAGAAGTTTCAAAAGAATTTGAGCAAGTTATTTTGTGAAAAGGATGATTTGATTGCTAAGCTCAATGAATCCAACAAATTGGTTGAGAAATATAAAAAACTTGCTGAAATTTCTCTTGAAAAGCTGAAAGAGTTTGAATGTTTGAATATGGACTTGGATGCTAAACTTGTTTTGTCTAACAAACTTGTTGATGATCTTAAATGTGAAAATGAATCTCTTAAGATGCATGCCAAGTGTTTGATTGCTGAACCCATTGATAAAATGGATGATAATATTTGTTACAATCATGTTGTGGTACCCGATTTTGTGCCTAGTGTGTGTTCTACCTTAAAGGACAAATCGGTGTACATTCCTCCACATAAAAGAAATCAAAAGGTGGAGAGAAAGGCTGTTAAGTCAAAACCTTCGTTTAGATCTTAACCTAAGGCTTTGGATGGATCTAAGTTTGTTCCAACTTGCCACCATTGTGGTGTGATTGGTCATATAAGACCTCAATGTCATAAGTTGAAGAGGGAACGAAACCATGTTGCTAGATCCATTCCTAAAAAGCCTAGTGGACCTAAACACATTGTTTGTCACCATTGTGGTGCTTTTGGTCATCTAAGACCTCATTGCTCTAAGTTTCAAGCTCTTAAGAGAATCAAAAGTAAAGAGAAAATTGAGCTTTTTGGTAGTTGTGCTAAAAAGAGTAAACTGGATTTGAGTGAAAATAGCATGTTGTTAAAGAAAATGTTTAATGCTCTTAACTCCTTGACTATGTGCATCTCCGGTTCTCATTCTTCCAACTCTCGTCTCGCTTCTCTTGAGACACTCATTCCAAATAATCGTTCCGTTTGGATGAGGAAGGGTTCCTATGGTTGGGCTTTTGCTCTTTTGGTCCTTGATCTAATTCTTTCGATCTTTGTAGGACCCTTCATGCATTAAATGTCATATCTTCATGCATTTTGTGCATCTTGCATTTATTTGTATGCATTGTTTCGTTTTTTATCTTACTTTTATGTTTCTATTTTGTGTGAGTAAAAATCCAAAACCACATAAAAAGTGAAAAATTCAAAAAGTTTGATCGTATTTGTTTGAGCACATATCACATGTGAGTTTGGCCTTGTACCTTTGTACAAATGGCTTTGTGCATTTTCGAGCTTAGCTTGTTATTTTTGCACTTATATCTTTGTGGGAAAAATCTTGACATCTTTGTGTGATTGTTGTAAATCGATCTTCAAGCTTGTCATGAATGATTAGTCAATAGTCATGTTGGTTTTAATACTTGTGTAGACTTGTGCTTATATCTCTTCCCACTCTTTTATTTTTATTGCTTAAAGAGCTCAATAAATGTAAATTTCAAAATGAAAAGAGATAATGAGCTGCAAAAGCCATCGCAAATACTAGTATTCGACTAGGAAAAAGGGAAAGCGACTTATATGAAATTGTATGGTGCCCAAAAAGCCAAAGGCTTGTTCGTCAAATTGAAATATCACAAATTTTAGGCATCGATCTCAAAATGAGATATTTTGATTCAAAATGATCAAATGTTATGAATTGTAAAGAAGCTAAATGAAAAGCTTCATCATATGTAATCATTTTCTTGTGGAAGGTCATATATGTTCATTTCTATAATTGAGATAGACCACTTGACTTAGCACTAGTTGTGTATGACTTGATTGAATTGATCATTGAAACTTCACTCTAGACTAAGGACTATTCCACATTTGATACACACACACAACACACATGCCTAATGTTCAATGAATGTCTTATTCATTTGTTAGATTGTACTTGTCTAAATGTGATGTGTGTGTGCTCAATCATATATGGTTCAATCCAAAAAGATTTTTGATCATTTTATATGTTTTTGGAAGTGATTTTTATCATTCTTTGAGTTCATGTTTAGTGTTTACTTTGTTTTTCATTGTTTAAACATGTTTTGTTTCGAAAAACAGGTGTCAGAGTTTTTCGCGTCTCAGCTGGCGACTTGCCAGTCGCGAGCTCATCCAGAAGCTTTTGGCGACTCACTCGCGGCTCACTCGCGACTCACGAAAATTTTCGCAGCTGAAACTCGCGGCTCGCGGCTGAAGCTCGTGACTCGCCCAGTCGCGAATCGCCCAGAAACAGCTTTTTAAAGGGCTTTTTGTGGGAAACTTGTTTTAAACCTCTCTCATCCTCTCTAAAACCCCTCTTTCAATATTTTTACATCAAAATCCAACCAATTTGAATGGTTTTTCATTCCATTAACATTTCTAAGGTAATTATAAATTCTTTTCATTATTTTTGATCCTTGGATTATGTTTTGGAGAGTTTTGTGCTCTTGGTTGGGATTTTTATCATTGGGGTTGGGAAAACTTAATTTTTGTCAAATTTCTTTATGGGATTGGTTTCTTTTGTTGATATGCATTGGATGTTGGCCCCTTGTGGCAGAAAGAACATGTATTAAGGGTGGATTTCATGATGTTCATGCATTGTTTCGCATTATTGTTCATAGTGTGCATGCCAGGTGTTTGATAAAATGCCTCTTAGACATTTTCTCGCTTGTTTGGACTCCGATGAGTACCAAACTTTGGGGTTTCTCATGTTTCCTCATTAAGAACATGTTTGGTTCATTGGTTGTGTATTTTAACACACTTTGCCCCACATGTGCATTTTTCATGCATTGGTCATGCATGCACTTAGCCACCTCTTGCACACACCTTTGCTACCCTTGTCATGCATTGGACTTTACCTTATTTCTTCATCCTAGCATGTCATGTTTACCTTATGCTTTGTAGCATGCTACTTTGTCTTAGATTTGAGCTTCATTTTTTCATTCATCTTGCACCCCTCATGCATCATTATCATTGTTTGTTCATTCATCTCTTGCTTTTTTTTCTCCTTGACCCTTTGTCTATTCCTGACAAAAAGGGAGAGAGTATACTCTAGAGAGTATACCGGAGTGTTTTGTCATTTCTATATGACTCTTGTTATGACTCTTGTGCACATCCTTAGGGGGAGAAATTCTATTTCTCATGCACATTTGTAGGGGGAGAGATTTTCCATAGTGGAGATGCATATATCAAGGGGGAGAAGACATTGTGTTATCTAGAAAACTTTGTTCTGTTTGTTTTCTTGTTGGCTTTATGGTGCTTTGAGTTATGCTTTGTTGTTCTCATTGCATCATGTTTGTGCTTTGGACATGCATATATCCCTATGCTATTGTGCTTCTTTGAATGCATGTTCGTATGATCATTTGCTTTGCTATGTGATCATTGTAGTCATTTCTATATGACTGTTTTGGTGTATGATCAAGTTGCTCACATGTTTCACATCATGTTTACTTGATCACAATTTACTTGTTACATTATACTTGTTCTTTTATTACTTGCTTTACCTTGAGGGTCTAATGTGTTTTGTGCAAGTGTTTCAGGTTACAAGTATATATGTTCTAAGTGCATCACAGCTTCTCATCATTTTGAAGGGGAGAAACTTTAAGCACTTTTAGTTTATATTGTTTAAGTTTTTATTCAATATAATGTGCTTTGTACCCATGTGCTTTTGTAAGCTTTTAGGGTTAATGTGTTATGCATAGTTTGTAGGCTTTATGGTATGTATCTTGCTTAATGCAGCCTTTATGCTATGTTGAAATCAGTACTTTAATCTAAATGTCTTGTATTTTGATTTATGTACTGTCACTCTTGTGCCCTTGTAGGATTGTTCCTAGATGCATATACCTTGTGTATTATGCATTAGTTGAGTGTTGAGTATACAAGTGTCTTGCCTTGTGCTTGTTAACTTGTATGTCCTTGTGTTCATTCCAAGTGTGAATGAGCACTGTGATCACTACCTTGTGGTGTTCACTTGGTTGATCAAGCCATGGTTTGTTTCTTAACTCCATCTTTGTTTGATCACATATTGCCTGTTTCATATGCATTTTATGATTTTCTGCTTACAATGATCATGGTGTATTGTTGTGTTTCAGGAGATTCATGTTCATATGATTCAAGAGCTATACAGCTTCTAGATTTAGGTGTGAGTGAGTTTTGCCATTGTTCCCAAACTCACGTTTAAGTCTAAAGTCTGTTTTAGGGTGTTTTGTCATGGAATAGCCAAAGGGGGAGATTGTAAGGTTGAATTTAGTCAACCATGTGTTGGCTTTATTCCATGACAAATTTGCTTGTAATATAGCACTTAGAAACCTTGTATTTAGGTGGGAATCATGTAAGGGTAGTGTGTGAGAGAGTGTGAAGAAATGCTCAAGACAGTGCAGTGAAGCAGAGACTCGCGGCTAGGACTCGCGGGTGGCTCGCGGCTTGCAAGCCGCCAAAAGTTGCTCACGTGCAGAGCATGCAGGGGAGCTGAACAGTCACGCCACCTGGAGCACTACACGACAAAAATCCAGACTGGCCATTAAGTTAGCTCGCGACTTAAACTCACGACTCATTCAAGTCGCGAGGTCAAGTCGCTAGCCAGCCCTGTTTTTGGAAAAACTGACTCTTCGTATTCCATTCTCACACCAGTATAAATACCCCTCATTCCCACAAGATATGTGTGGCTATTCAGAAAGAAAAACCCTAAGAGAGGTTTCTTCAAAATACCCACCCAATTAGAGAGAGCTACTCATTCTTAGAGAGAAATCTTTGTAGTCTCTTCTCATTCCCTCTCTCATTGTCATACCTATTGAGAGGAGATTTCTATCCAAACACTACCCACACCCATTCAGAGTGTTGAGTGTTTTTGGAGCTTTGGGAAGCATTGGAAGATGCCAAGGATGGCGGATGCTACGGTCTAGTAGCGGAATCCGATAAGCTAGAAAAGAAAAAGGTTCGGCGCAACCTCGTTGGAGCAAGAAGCTTGGAGGGCTTAGGTACATCGGGTAGATTAGGCTTGGAGGGTCTATTACTGTTCATGTATCCCAACTACATTTTCTAGTGGATTATTGACCGCTTGGAGGGCGGCGGAGAGGTTTTATGCCGAGGGCTTCGGTTTCCTCTTCGATAACACATCGTGTGTTGTCCTTGTGTTTGCATCTCTCTTCCCTTTATCTTTGCCTTTTATTTTCTGCTGTGGATGTGTTTTTAATTGGCTTAGATTGTTTACCAATTCTGTATTAAGCTTTTGTTCATGTTCCGCACATTAATTGTTTGATTTAAAGCTTGTATTGGTAATTTGTATATTGTGGGTCTAAACGTTCAAGGGTGTTTATACACATATTTGAACTTTCAAAATAGATTGACTAAAGGGAACGGTCAAAATCAAGTTTTGAAGAGTCTTAGTGTTGAGGTAAAGTTTCTAACTTTCGCTCTTTGCTTTTCTTTGTTTTTCTTTTGTTTTTTATGTTTATATATATATATATATATATATATATATGTTTTAAATGCTTTAATATGTTTGTTTAGTTAGGATTTATCTCGTGTTTATGTTAGAAGTCTAATAGGTTGTTAGTTTTCTTATTTCTTTTATGTTTTCTTTGTTTTTTGTTTTGGTTTTTTGGGTTTAGGGTTTTGGGTGTGTATGCATGCGCATGCAGCTTGCATGCGTACGCATACTTAAAGTATGCGTACGTATGCCCTATGTATGCACACGCATGCTCTTGCCCAGAAACCCTAAATTCAATTTTGTTTGTTTTTATTTTTTTTATTTACATGTTTAGCCTCCATTTAACTTAGTTTTCATATCTGTATAGTTTACTCTATTTTGTATCGATGTGGGTGCAGCGATTTTCTCCTAAAAAGGAGAGTACGCCTTAGCCGAGTGGACCGGGGCAAAGAAAAGATGGAGTCGCCACCTAGATTAGGTTTAGGAACCATAAATATAGGGCCCTTACGTGGAATGACTAATATTACTACCAGAGTATGGGTTCGGAGTTTAGGTATGGGGATGGAAAGGTGTTAGGCACCCAACCCCACCCGACCTATGGGTTAGCTTCCAATCATTGTGTCTTACGTCTTAATCTCATTAAATGCTCATTTAATATTGTTATCTATATCCACACACACACTAGCATACATCTAGCAATTAATATGGCATCAATCATCCCAAAACCCTAACATACATCTATCATGGTAACTCACATCAAACCTAGCATACATCTATCATGCATATCATATCATATCATCTCATCCAAGGCTGCCAAATAAATAAAGATATGACATGGTCATGGCAGCATTAAAGAATTATTGGAGAGCATCAAGAACATAAACATATTCCAAGTTCACATATCATATCCCAACCAAATGCATGTACATATGAATGCATGCCTTACCTCACTTACCTTATTGCATTACAACACCTATGCATCAATGCATGATCATATCATATGCATGTTCATGGTAGAATAAAGAAAACATTAGAAGAAAACCCTAATCTAACATGTTAAAGGCAAACAAACAATCAATCAAAGAAACAGAGACTCAAAAACATAAAGAAGGGCCAAAACAAAAGCATATTATATAAATGAAATAAAGAAACAGAAGTAGAAAACTTGGATTAGGGTTTCTAGGCACAAGTATGCGTGGGCATACATAGGCTTGTGTATGCATACTTCAAGTCTGCGTACGCATGCAAGAAGCATGCGTACGCATACACGCCCTAAAAACCCTAGCCCAGAAACTAGAAATATAGAAAAAAAAAAAAGCAGAACCTAAAACAATAAAACTAGCAACTTAACGTGCTTCTAATATAATATTAAACAACCTACGCTAACAACAAAGATATCCAAAATATAATCTATTCCTAAACATGTATTGGATCTAACAACAAACAAGAACAATACTTAACACATCGAAACATGTTCATCGATATATTCAATCATTCAACTCTCTAATCAAAATATGGTGAGACACAACAAAACAAAACCAAACAAAGAAAAGCATATTTCTAATCATATATAACAAATAAATAAATCAAGAACAAAAAGAACACGAATTATAAAATATCCAAATTAAGGAAGAGCCATGAAGAGAGACTCACCTTTTTATGGAACACAACTTGGTTGATATTTTAACCGGCCCCTCAGTGCCTACATAACAAGATCGAATGATAATTAAGGGACTCAAATATATCAATAGTCCATTAGTAATCACAACTCAGAAATAAAAATATCTTCCTGAAAAGATTATTTGAAAAATGTTTTGAAAGAGATTAGAAAATAGTTTATGCTCTAATAAGTAATAGAGAGTGGTTTTGAAAAGCTAAAAACGTGCTCAATGATGTGTGTGCAGAAATTTCAAAGTTAGAAAAGAGTTGTGGAAGAGTTTAGGTGAAAAATCCACTTTCTCTAGCTAGGGTTTTGATTTGGAGACGTAAGGTTGTATTTATATGTTTAAACTAGGGTTTTCAACGTTCCAAAGGGTCTAGGGGTCGGGGACCATCAAAGAGAGAGACTTTGGGCCCTAAAAAATGAAGTTCTAGGCTTCTAGAAAATGGCTTGCATATGTAGGTTTGGGGAAGCCCACGCATGCATGCTCCCTGTGCACGCATATGTCCCCAGAAACCCTAATTTTGACTACTAGGCTGGCCTAACTTAAAATGGTCATAACTCACTCAATAGAAGTCCAAATTAGGAAAATTTTGTGTTCAAATTGAAGCCCAGGATGTCTCATTTCCAATGAAACAAACTTCACTCAAAAAATAATTTGTATATCAAAAGTTATGGTCAAAATAGTGAGCAAAGGTTATTTTTCAATATCGTTTTCAAAGCGATTTGAGCACTTTTGAGTTATGATTACTTCCAAACTATCAAAATAACTTTAATTACCCTTTTTAGACATGTCAATCTCATCATTGGGACTAAGGACTAAAATTTATTGATGGATACAAAATGCAATGTCTACAATCGCTTTGTTTTGTTTTATCTCTTTTATGCTTATTAGGGTTTTAATTTGTCTAAATGCCATGAACATGCATATGAATATGAACATGCATTGATGCATAGGTGTTGTGATGCAGTGAGGTAAGTCATGCATAATCACATGAACATGCATTCGTTCTTGTTTGATGAGTATGGTGATTGATGAAAATGACATGCTTGGTTGAATTTCGTGTTTTTGATGTTTAGATATCTTGAGATATTTGTTTGAACATGCCTTGTGATGTTTCTGCCCTTAATGATATATGCTTAAATGCCATGATAGATGAATGTTTGGTTGGGAGATGAATGCCATGTTGATTGCTTTAGATGCATGCTAGAGTGTATGTGAGTTAGAATAACATATTGAATTTTCTTTTAACAAGATTAAGACTTGGAACACAATGAGTGGAAGCCGACCCACGGGTCGGGTGGGGTTGGGTGCCTAACACCTTCCTATCCCCATACCTAAACTTTAGAATGTGCTCTGGTAAGGATTAGTCCTTCCATAAAGGGTGCTATATTTATGGTTCCTAAACCTAAACTAGGTGGCAACTCCATTTACAAACTCTGTCATGGTCCATCCTAGGCCAAGGCGTACTCACCTAAAACGTGAGGACGACTCGTCGTGGGCGCTTGTGCCCATAATGGTGCCTCCATTGAGGATAGAGAGTTTGATTCGAATGTGTTCCATTTCTTAATCTTGATAAAGACTTATTTAATATTGTTTACACACACTTTCACTTGGTTCCTTTTTGTCCATTTTCCATTGTTGCTGATGAGTGGGAAAGTGGAGGCTTCATTCGGGCCAAGACTTTCCGAAATTCATCCCACTAACTCAAAATCAAAGCCATTGCCTATGATGGGCTTTAAGTTCATTAACGGATTTCCACCAATCCATTATGGTCCATTCAGGCCTAAGGTTGGAATCATGGCCCACCTAGTTGTGAATGGCCTATTTTTCTATCCCTTTAGCTTTAAGGAGATTACCCACACTTAAAGAGATCCTAGATCCTATCAAAAAAGGGCACCCCTTATATCTTTTGTTTGTTCAACCATATATCTTGTGTTCACCTAATTCTAAAGGACAATTAAAGATATAAAAATTTGAAAGGATGGCTCAAAAGTTATGGCATACCCTAAGATAACAGGATGAAAAGAAAAGAAGATCTCACATGTAAGAGGCTTATCCTAAAATCTGAAGGTATATTTTAACTTGAAAGGTTCATAGGATCATAGCCTAGTTGCTATTATAAGCCCAAAATCAAAGGCCTCTTGAAAAAAGAAAGTCTTGGGCCTAAGGTAACAAATATGCTATGGACCTAGTATCCAAGATTCTACAAATTCGATATGAATCTCCTTAATCTTGGGCTTAATTATTGCATGTAAAGGCTTAAAATAATGAAAGATTCGTGGGCTTTGAGAGGAAGGCCACAATATATTCTAGCTAGAAGGCTACTTCAAAAAAATTTAACATATGGATATAAGAAAAGAAGAACCCAAAGGTGATGAATGCATTGTTGGCCCATATTTGAGACAAAGGGCAAGGCTCATGAAAGGAAAGTGAGTGATTTTGTAATTGGGCCTTTATTAAAATGGACTTAAAGACTTTCTAAGAACATCTAAATAAAAGAAGCTTTTTAATTTCAGACATGGGCTTAATAAAGATAGGACTTCTTTTTAGTCACCATTGCACCACCAAGATCAAGTAAGCACATCCCCACTTCAACTTGGGTTCGAGAAAGCAACAAAAAACGTTTGATTAAGGTTGAGATCACACCTCAAGAAGAGATACTTCAAGGAGAGATACCTCAAGCAGAAATGGCTGTTGCAATTGATGACACACTCGCACAAAAGATATACAAGGCAATAGAAGATCAAGGCCAGGCTCTCAAAAAGATGGGAAGTCGCCTTTCCAAGCTAGAGGAGAGCAAGATCAAGAAGCTTGTGCACATGGAGATAAATGAGGAAGAAGAAAAAGAAGAATGAGATGAAAGAGACAGGGCCGATTATGAGAGGAATAAGCAATTTGAGAAGCTCACCATGGATACCATGGCCATGAAGGAAAAGAAGGAGAAGATGCAACTAGCCTTTCGCTAGGCTCAAGGGATGGATGATTGTCTCTACAACATGGGTGGTTTAAGCTCTAAAGCCCCTATTGCATTACCTACTAAGTTCAAGATTTCTGATGTGGAAAAGTTTGATGGGACTGGAGACCTTAAGCAACATGTTAGAAGATACATAAGCATTCCCAAAATGAAGGGATTAGATGAGAAGCAAACTTTGCATGCATTTCCTCTCTCATTCACGGGAGGTGCATTGAGATGGTACTGTAGCTTGGATCCAAGCAAGACCAAAGTATAGAATGAGCTAGTAGAATTGTTTGTGAATCAATTCATTTTCAATACCATGGTTGATGTAACTTAATGGGATTGGGAGACCACTAAGCAAGGATTTGGGGAGACTTTCTCCTAATATATGACAAGGTGGAAAGGGAAATTGTCCAAGATCGTTAATAGGCCAAATGAGAAGGACTAAATCAACATGATTATCAAGAACTTGCTTTCGGCATACAACAGTATGCTTTTGTCATCACCTATTAGTTCTTTTGGAGAATTGTGTGATTGTGAGACTAGGATTGAAGATGCCATCAATAATGAACAATTGGAGAAAGGGGAGAACAAGCCTCCAATCAAGAAGACATATAGGGAAAGAGCAACCACTTTTAAAGCACCCAACCCCGTAAATGGAAGTGCCATCATACTCCAACAACCTTTAGCCTACCAAAGCTTCACAAAGAAAGTCTGCCAAGAATATGAGAACCTAACTTCCAAAGACTCCTAAAGCCTTTAGATCTTACACCAAAGCCTAATCCTGTACCTCTTACTTGGAACCTCAATGAATATTGTCACTTCCATCAGAAATCTGGCTATAAGATCGATAATTGCTTTCGCCTTAAGCATGAGATACAAGATTTGATAGACAATGGAACTCTCCCAAACCCAAACATCATCACTAAACCTAACATTAGGAAGAACCCTTTACCTGATTATCACCAAGCTTTGCCCCTATATTAGAATTGTGTGCAAGTGGAAGAGGTCGATTGGGACTGCTCCAAGTTGATAGAGGCTGTGGAAGTTAACATGGTGGAAATCCAAGGAATATGGGCTGAAGAATATGAGATTTTGAAGAGTTTTATAGCCATATGGAGGATACTTCCCAAAGGAATGTCTGAATTGAAGAAAGGGATCCTAGAAGATGATGTGGCAAACATCACTAGGAGTAAGAAACATAACAAACCATCCTTTTTGGAGAAGGATCACCTTGGAAGAAATGTGGAGGAAGGATCAAAGTTCATTGGACTCAATGTGAAGGAAGAAAAAGAAGAGGAAGATAGGGTCTTGACCAAAATAAAAAATACTCAAGCTCATGCGATGGTTTGTCGTTTACTTATGGCTTCTCACAAGCACTGCAATGCACTCCAGACGCTTTGAATGGGAAAGAAGTGCCTATAGAAACTACATCCCTTTCCTTACCTTTTCTAATGGAGAACTTCCTCCCAAAGGAGCCACTCATACTAGACCTTTGTAAATCACTATCAAATGCATGGGTGCTAAGGTTCCAATGGTTCTTATTGAAAATGGATCTGCATTGAATGAGTGCCCATTTAGGACCGCTCTTAAGGTTGGTTTAGACTTGCAAACAATCATCCCTTCTCCTTTGACTATTAGGGCATATGATAACACCTCGAGGAAGGTTATGGGAACCTTTAAAGCTCCTTGCAAAATTGGCCCGTTAGAGATAATTATGGAATTTCATGTGATGGAAATCACCCCTAACTCTAATCTCCCCTTAGGAAGAGCATGGCTTCATCCCATTGGGGCTATTCCTTCCACCTGGCACCAAAAGATGAAGATCCCATGGAAATGAGGAATTGTTGTGGTACTTGGAGACGGTGAGATCCCAGCTCCCATCTGTGGGCTCAAAGGAGAGGACAATGAGCTTCAAATGAGTGGCTTTTTGAATTTGTGAATATGGCTGATTATGGATTGCAGGATAAGAAATACACTACGGATTTACTCCTGTATTATAGTCATAAGGTGATTGCAATGATGAAAAAGGATAGGGTACATGCTTGGTATAGGTCTTGGAAAATAAGGAAGAGGGGTAGCTGAATTCCCCGATTTCAAGATGCAACTAAGGAAGGTTTGAGATTATTTGAAAGTAGCAAAGGAATCAAGCAAAACCTTGGTACTCTCAATGGAAACTTTATGATGGAGGGGGGGAGACTTCTCTTTCTGTGGCTTTCTTGAGCTTTGGGTTGACAAGGATAGGAAACTGTATCTCTGCTGGGAGATCTTCTTTGAGGAGAAGCTCACTTTCAAGGAGAAGCCTACGGTGGTGATCAAGGAGAGGTCAATTGGATGGACTACATGGATGTCGAAGCAATGGAGACAATTTTGAAAGTTGAGGGGGATGTGCTTGCCATCACCATTGAAGAACCAAGTGATTCTTCTACATTCATCATACCTACAGATAGGCAACTTAGCAATTGGACTTGGGTTAGGTTTTCTAATGGCATGGGAAAGATATCTTGTAATATATGTTCCAATGTACTTTTTGGCATTTTTAATAATATGAATTATGATTTAGCTTATTTTGATGTGTCTTATAATTTTGAAATTTTGCAGCTAAATGATTCCACTAAATTTGAAAATGAAATTAAAAAACTATTGGAAAAGAAAATTGAACCTATGGAACCAACTTTTGAAACTCTTAATTTAGGAAATGATGAGAATCCACGCTTAATGAAAATTGGCTCATCTATAAATGAACAAGAAAGAAAGGTTAGTGAATTCTAAGAAGTATTTGCATGGTCTTACGAAGATATGTCTGGCACTGATCCCGAGATAACATAACACCATATTGATACCCATTCTCACATAGTGCTAGTTAAGTGAAAATCAAGATGCATGAGAACTGAATGGCTTCTCAAGATCAAGGAGGAAGTCACGAAATAGTTGGAAGTAGGGTTCATCAAACCTATACACTAAGCTAAATGAATAGTGAATGTTGTGCCTGTACCCAAGAAGGATGGAAAGGTGAGGATGTGTGTGGACTTTAGAGACCTAAACAAGGCTTGTCCTAAGGTTGATTTCCCTTTACCTCACATAGACATCTTAGTGGATAACACTAATGGTAGTGCTTTAATGTCCTTCATGGATGGTTTTTAGGATATAATAAAATCAGATGGCTCCTAAGTATATGACCAAGACCACTTTCACCACTAAATGGGGAATCTATTGCTACACAGTGATGCCATTTAGGCTTAAGAATGTAGGTGCAACCTACCAAAGGATGGCCACGGCCTTACTACATGACATGATGCACAATGTAGTGGAGGTATATGTTGATGACATGATTGTTGTAAGGTTGAATTTATTCAACCATCTAATTGGCTTTATTCCGTGCCAAATTTGCTTGTAATTCAGCATTTAGTAACCCTGTATTTAGGTGGGATTGTTGTAAGGGTAGTGAGTGAGAGAGTGTGAAAATTGCTCAAGAGTGTGCAAGAAAACAGAGAGTCGCGGCTGGGACTCGCGGCTTCAACCCGCCAGAAGATGCACACGTGCCGAGCATGCTGGAAGATGAACAGTCATGCTAGCTGGAGCACTACAGGACAAAACAGGACAACTGGCCATACGGTTAACTCGCGACTGGAACTCGCGACTCAGTCAAGCCGCGAGCCACCCCTGTTTTGGAAAAACCTGACGTTTCGCATTCCACTCCTCTTCAGTATAAATACCCTTTTAACCCACGATTGAAAGAGAGCTTCCAGAGAGAATTTTGAGAGAGAAACCCTAAAGAAAAACCAGATTGTTTCACCCACAATCTCTACCTTAGAGTCTCATCAAATTCCCTCACTCTCTTCCTCTCCATTGTCAAATCCTTGAGAGGCCTTTATACCAAACCTGGTTCTCACCATTATCATCCCTGTGAGACAGTCGTTTGGAGTTCTGGGAAGCAGTTAGGAAGGAGCCAATCTTCATTGGTTGATGCTACGGTGTAGTAGCGGAATCCGGAAAGCTAGAAAAGAAAAAGGTTCGGCGCAACCTCGTTGGAGCAAGAAGCTTGGAGGGCTTAGGTGCACTGGGTAGATTAGGCTTGGAGGGTCTATTGCTGTCCTTGTATCCCAACTGTATTTTCTAGTGGATTGATTACCGCTTGGAGGGCGGCGGAGAGGTTTTTCGCCGAGGTCTTCGGTTTCCTCTTCGATAACACATCGGGTGTTATCTTTGTGTTTGCATCTTCCTTCCTCTCTATCTCTGCCTTTACATTATCTGCTGTGGTTTTATTTTGTTATGGCTTAGATAGTTGTTTAACCAATTTCATATTATAGCATATGTTAAGTTTCCGCACACTAGTTGTTTGACATATTGCTTGTGTTGGTTAAGTTGGTTTTTGGGGGTCTAAACGTTCGAAAGTGTTTTTGTACACGTTTTTGAACTTTCAATTGGTATCAGAGCGGGTACACTTGTTGTGGTTTAAATACCTAAGTGTGATCCTTGACCCCTTGTGTTTATTTGCCATGGATTGTGCTTTGTATGACTCTTTGCATGATTTGGTTGGTGATGAATGTAACATGCCACGTGTTTGTGAAAATGCCTCTATGAGTGTTAATCCTCATAAGTGTGATGACATGTTATTTGAATCTATGGGTGTTGTTGACAAACTCTTCAAGAAAAATGCTAAGAAGTTTCAAAAGAATTTGAGCAAGTTATTTTGTGAAAAGGATGATTTGATTGCTAAGCTCAATGAATCCAACAAATTGGTTGAGAAATATAAAAAACTTGCTGAAATTTCTCTTGAAAAGCTGAAAGAGTTTGAATGTTTGAATATGGACTTGGATGCTAAACTTGTTTTGTCTAACAAACTTGTTGATGATCTTAAATGTGAAAATGAATCTCTTAAGATGCATGCCAAGTGTTTGATTGCTGAACCTATTGTTAAAAAGGATGATAATGTTTGTTGCAATCATGTTGTGGTACCCGATTTTGTGCCTAGTGTGTGTTCTACCTTAAAGGACAAATCGGTGTACATTCCTCCACATAAAAGAAATCAAAAGGTGGAGAGAAAGGCTGTTAAGTCAAAGCCTTCGTTTAGGTCTCAACCTAAGGCTTTGGATGGATCTAAGTTTGTTCCAACTTGCCACCATTGTGGTGTGATTGGTCATATAAGACCTCAATGTCATAAGTTGAAGAGGGAACAAAACCATGTTGCTAGATCCATTCCCAAAAAGCCTAGTGGACCTAAACACATTATTTGTCACCATTGTGGTGCCTTTGGTCATCTAAGACCTCATTGTTCTAAGTTTCAAGCTCTTAAGAGAATCAAAAGAAAAGAGAAACTTGAGCTTTTTGGAAGTTGTGCTAAAAAGAGTAAACTGGATTTGAGTGAAAATAGCATGTTGTTAAAGAAAATGTTTAATGCTCTTAACTCCTTGACTATGTGCATCTCCGGTTCTCATTCTTCCAACCCTCGTCTTGCTTCTCTTGAGACACTCATTCCAAACAATCGTTCCGTTTGGATGAGGAAAGGTTCCTATGGTTGAGCTTTTGCTTTTTTGGTCCTTGATCTAATTCTTTCGATCTTTGTAGGACCCTTCATGCATTAAATGTCATATCTTCATGCATTTTGTGCATCTTGCATTTATTTGTATGCATTGTTTCGTTCTTGATCTTACTTTTATGTTTCTATTTTGTGTGAGTAAAAATCCAAAACCACATAAAAAGTGAAAAATTCAAAAAGTTTGATCGTATATGTTTGAGCACATATCACATGTGAGTTTGGCCTTGTACCTTTGTACAAATGGCTTTGTGCATTTTCGAGCTTAGCTTGTTATTTTTGCACTTATATCTTTGTGGGAAAAATCTTGACATCTTTGTGTGATTGTTGTAAATCGATCTTCAAGTTTGTCATGAATGATTTGTCAATAGTCATGTTGGTTTTGATACATGCGTAGACTTGTGCTTATATCTCTTCCCACTCTTTTATTTTTATTGCTTAAAGAGCTCAATAAATGTAAATCTCAAAATGAAAAGAGATAATGAGCTGCAAAAGCCGTCGCACATACTAGTATTCGACTAGGAAAAAGGGAAAGCGACTTAAATGAAATTGTATGATGCCCAAAAAGCCAAAGGCTTGTTCATCAAATTGAAATATCACAAATTTCAGGCATCGATCTCAAAATGAGATGTTTTGATTCAAAATTATCAAATGTTATGAATTGTAAAGAAGCCAAATGAAAAGCTTCATCATATGTAATCATTTTCTTGTGGGAGGTCATATATGTTCATTTCTATAATTGAGATAGACCACTTGACTTAGCACTAGTTGTGTATGACTTGATTGAATTGATCATTGAAGCTTCACTCTAGACTAAGGACTATTCCACATTTGATACACACACACAACACACATGTCTAATGTTCAATGAATGTCTTATTCATTTGTTAGATTGTACTTGTCTAAATGTGATGTGCGTGTGCTCAATCTTATATGGATTAATCCAAAAATATTTTTGATCATTTTATATGTTTTTGGAAGTGATTTTTATCACTTTTTGTGTTTATGTTTAGTGCTTACTTTGTTTTTCAATGTTTAAACATGTTCTGGTTTGAAAAACAAGTGTCAGATTTTTTGGCCACTCATTTTGGCTACTTGCGTGAGCTGCCAGCAAGCTGCCAGTTTTGTCTAGTCGGTTTGGCGGCTTGCAAGCCGCGAGTCTAAGCCGCGAGTTCAGACAGAGAGGTTTCGCGGCTCACTCGCGACTTGGCTCGCGACTCGCCAGTCGCGAGTCGCCCAGAATCAGCTTTTTAAAGAGTTTTTTCGTGGGAAACTTGTTTTAAACCTCTCCCATCCTCTCTAAAACCCCTCTTTCAATATTTTTACATCAAAACCCAACCAATTTGAATGGTTTTTCAATCCATTAACATCTCTAAGGTAATTATAAATTCTTTTCATTATTTTTGATCCTTGGATTATGTTTTGGAGAGTTTTGTGCTCTTGGTTGGGATTTTTATCATAGGGGTTGGGAAAACTTAATTTTTGTCAATTTTTTTTTTCATGGGATTGGTTTATTTTGTTGTTTTGCATTGGTTGTTGGCCCCTTGTGGCAGTAAGAACATGTATTAAGGGTGGTTTTCATGATGTTCATGCATTGTTTCACATTTTTGTTTATAGTGTGTATGCTAGGTGTTTGATAAAATGCCTCTTAGACATTTTCTCACTTGTTTGGACTCCGATGAGTACCAAAATTTGGGGTTTCTCATGTTTCCTCATTAGGAACATGTTTGTTTCATTGGTTGTGTATTTTAACACACTTTGCCCCACATGTGCATTTTTCATGCATTGATCATGCATTGCACTTAGCCACCTCTTGCACACACCTTTGCTTCCCTTGTCATGCATTGGTCTTGACCTTGCTGTTTCGTCCTAGCATGTCATGCTTACCTTATGCTTTGTAGCATGTTACTTTGTCTTAGGTTTGAGCTTCATTTTCTCATTCATCTTGCACCCCTCATGCATCATTAGCATTGTTCATACCTTCATCTCTTGCCCTCGTTTCTTCTTGACCCTTTGTCTATTCCTGACAAAAAGGGGGAGAGTATACTCTAGAGAATGTTTCGGAGTATTTTGTCTTTTCTATATGACTCTTGTGCACATCCTTAGGGGGAGAAATTCTATTTCTCATGCACATTTGTAGGGGGAGAGATATTCCATAGGGGAGATGCATATACCAAGGGGGAGAAGACATTGTGTTAACTAGAAAACCTTATTCTGTTTGTTTTCTTGTTGGCTTTATGGTGCTTTGTGTTATGCTTTGGTGTTCTCATTGCATCATGTTTGTGCTTTGGACATGCACATATCCCTATGTTATTATACTTCATTGAATGCATGTTCAGATGATCATTTGCTTTGCTATGCGATCATTGTAGTCATTTCTATACTTGTCATTTATTACTTGCTTTACCTTGAGGGTCTAATGTGGTTTGTGCAAGTGTTTCAGGGTACAAGTATAAATATGTTCCAAGTGCATCACAGCTTCTCATCACTTTGAAGGGGAGAAACTTTAATCACTTTGAAGGGGAGAAACTTTATGCACTTTTAGTTTATATTGTTTAAGTTTTTATTCAATATAATGTGTTTGTACCCATATGCTTTTGTAAGCTTTCAGGGTTATTGTTTTATGCATAGGTTTGTAGGCTTTATGGTATGTACCTTGCTTAAGTGCAGCCTTTATGCTATGTTGAAATCAGTACTTTAATCTAAATGTTCTGCATTTTGGTTTATGTACTGTCACTCTTGTGCCCTTGTAGGATTGTTCCTAGATGCATATGCCTTGTGTGCTATGCATTGGTTGAGTGTTGTACATACAAGTGTCTTGCCTTGTGCTTGTTAACTTGTATGTCCTTGTGTTCATTCCAAGTGTGAATGAACACTGTGATCACTACCTTGTGGTGTTCACTTGGTTGATCAAGCCATGGTTTGTTTATTAACTCCATCTTTGCTTGATCACATATTGCCTGTTTCATATGCATTTATAATTTTCTGCTTACAATGATCATGGTGTATTGTTGTGTTTCAGGAGTTTATGTTCATATGATTCAAGTGCTTCACAGCTTCTAGAATTAGGTGTGAGTGAGTTTTGATCAACTGTTCCCAACTCACATGTTAAGTCTAGAGTCTGTTTTAGGGTTTTGTCACGGAATAGCCAAAGGGGGAGATTGTAAGGTTGAATTTATTCAACCATCTAATTGGCTTTATTCCGTGCCAAATTTGCTTGTAATTCAGCATTTAGTAACCCTGTATTTAGGTGGGATTGTTGTAAGGGTAGTGAGTGAGAGAGTGTGAAAATTGCTCAAGAGTGTGCAAGAAAACAGAGAGTCGCGGCTGGGACTCGCGGCTGGACTCGCGGCTTCAACCCGCCAGAAGATGCACACGTGCCGAGCATGCTGGAAGATGAACAGTCATGCTAGCTGGAGCACTACAGGACAAAACAGGACAACTGGCCATACGGTTAACTCGCGACTGGAACTCGCGACTCAGTCAAGCCGCGAGCCACCCCTGTTTTGGAAAAACCTGACGTTTCGCATTCCACTCCTCTTTAGTATAAATACCCTTTTAACCCACGATTGAAAGAGAGCTTCCAGAGAGAATTTTGAGAGAGAAACCCTAAAGAAAAACCAGATTGTTTCACCCACAATCTCTACCTTAGAGTCTCATCAAATTCCCTCACTCTCTTCCTCTCCATTGTCAAATCCTTGAGAGGCCTTTATACCAAACCTGGTTCTCACCATTATCATCCCTGTGAGACAGTCGTTTGGAGTTCTGGGAAGCAGTTAGGAAGGAGCCAATCTTCATTGGTTGATGCTACGGTGTAGTAGCGGAATCCGGAAAGCTAGAAAAGAAAAAGGTTCGGCGCAACCTCGTTGGAGCAAGAAGCTTGGAGGGCTTAGGTGCACTGGGTAGATTAGGCTTGGAGGGTCTATTGCTGTCCTTGTATCCCAACTGTATTTTCTAGTGGATTGATTACCGCTTGGAGGGCGGCGGAGAGGTTTTTCGCCGAGGTCTTCGGTTTCCTCTTCGATAACACATCGGGTGTTATCTTTGTGTTTGCATCTTCCTTCCTCTCTATCTCTGCCTTTACATTATCTGCTGTGGTTTTATTTTGTTATGGCTTAGATAGTTGTTTAACCAATTTCATATTATAGCATATGTTAAGTTTCCGCACACTAGTTGTTTGACATATTGCTTGTGTTGGTTAAGTTGGTTTTTGGGGGTCTAAACGTTCGAAAGTGTTTTTGTACACGTTTTTGAACTTTCAATTGTAAAGTCCAAAGATAGAGGAGGTCACATAACCAATCTAAGGAAGTTCTTCGAAAGGATCAAGGAGTATGGATTGAGATTGAACCCATAGAAATGTACTTTTGGATTAATTGCTGGAAAATTGCTAGGCTTCCTTGTAAGTGATGGAGGGATAGAAGTTGAACCATCGAAGATCAAAGCTACATTGGACAAGCCACCACCCAATAGTGAAAAGGAGATAAGAGGATTCTTAGGCCGGTTGCAGTACATTAGCTAATTCATTGCCAAACTCACTTCCACTTGTGAGACCATCTTAAAACTTCTGAGGAAGAATGAACCCTATACGTGGAATGATGAATGTCAAAAACCCTTTGAACTTATCAGGGAGTATCTTCTCTACCTGCCTATCTTGGTACCTCCAGAACTTGGGAAACCTCTACTCCTTTACCTTTTAGTCATAGAAGATGTAGTAGGAAGCATGTTAGCGCAAGAAGATGATAAGAATGAAAAAGTTGTGTACTACTTAAGCAAGAATTTCCATGACTATGAGACTAGATACACACCCATAGAGAAATCATGCTTTATTCTTGTATGGACTATACAGAAATTGAGACATATCATCCTACCATTCCAATTATGGATAGTTGCTAGAATGGATCCATTGAAGTACCTATTTGAGAAGCTTGCCTTGAGTGGAAGGTTGTCAAGACGATTGATTCTATTGGTTGAATTTAACTTGAAGTATGTGGATAGGAAAACCTTCAAAGGGAGTGTCGTGTCAGATTTTTGAGCCAAGAACCCTCTAAAAGGAGAAGACAGTAGAAAAGACTTCCCGAATGAAGACATTTTGGATATTGAATTAGGAGCATAGAAGATGTATTTTGATAGAGCTATGACCCAATATGGAAATGGAATAAGAGTACTCTTGATTACCCTTGATGGATCTCATGTACCTTTGGCTATCAAGTTGAATTTCGAGGCAACCAACAACATGGTAGAATATAAGGCTTGTATCACCGGAATGGAATCCCTACAAGAGTTAGGCTTAAAGGAAGCCAAAGTCTTTGGAGATTCAACTTTGGTCATAGCACAGGCACAAAAGTTATGGAAGGTGAATAAGGAATATCTAAAACCTTACCAACAATACTTGGAGGAGTTGACAAAAACCTTTAACAGAATTGAATACACCATTATCCCTAGAGTTCAGAACCAATTAGTAGATGCTTTGGCGATTCTGGCTTTTATGGTTGAAATAATTAAAGGAGTATGGACATGACCCTTAGAGATCTAGCAAAGATATTAGTTGGTACACAAAGAGAAAGAAGGTTTAACAGTCTTGGCCATTGAAGGGGAAAGACTGCCTTGGTATTACGACATCAGGAAGTTTCTAGAATTGGGAATTCATCCTGATGATGCCGGAAAGCAAGAACGTCGTCCAATTAGGATGAGGGTAATGCAATACATCCTATGTAGAGGTTAATTCTATAGGAGATCCTATGATGCGATACACCTTTATTGTTTAAAGAAAGAAGAAGCCAAAAGAATCATGGAAGAAGTCCACCAAGGGATTTGTGGTCCGCATATAAGGATGTTGGCAAAGAAGATTTTGAGGATGGGTTATTATTGGAATAGAATGGAAACTGATTGTGTGTACTTTGCGAAAAGTTGCCACGACTACCAAACACATGCCAACTTGAACCATGTGCTACCTAATAAGTTATATAGCATGACCTCTCCATGGCCTTTCTCTGTGTAGGGCATAGATGTGATTGGAAAGATAGCTTCTAAGGGCTTGAATGGGCACAAGTACATCTTGGTTGCGATTGACTACTTCACCAAGTGGATAGAGGCAACTTCCTATTCCATATTGAAGGCCAAACATGTGGCCCAATTCATAGAGAACAACATCATTTGTTGGTTTAGATTACTGCAGGAGATCATCTCTGACAATGGTTCCCACTTTGAGGGAGAAGTCTGAAGGATCGTGGAGTTTACAACATTGAGCATCACAAGTCTTCACCATACCGACCACAGACTAATGGGGCCGTAAAAGCAGCCAACAAGAATATCAAGAACATCCTAGCCAAGATGGTAGTGAGATACAAAGATTGGACCAAGAAGCATCCATTTGCTTTGTGGAGTTGTAGGACTTCTATCCGTGCATTAATTAAGGTAACTCCTTACTCTTTGGTTTATGGGAGTTAAGTGGTGCTTCCTTTGAGGCCAAGTCTCTTGAATTCTACCCAAGATTCTCTCAGTAAATGCTAGGGTATGGTAAGAACCATTGCCACAAGGTACCCTTTGACGGTCACTAAATTGTCATGCAATACAACATGTAGGATAATAAGAGCAATGGTGAAGCCCAACCAAAGGTACACAGTTTTCTTTGAAGCCATAACTAGACATGGCCTTGATACACCACCATTCCACCACCCATTGGATATCCACAGAAGTAAGACACTTCAAAAACTCAATAAGCTTGGCAGGATCCATCTTTGTCTTTAAGCTTGTGATTACGTTAGTGTTTCGATTGATACCAATTAGAATGAACAAGGGAGGGATAAAGCAACTTGAGCTTCTCATAGATCCATGCAAAAATTAGAGGAATCCCGCTAGATTGAGAAAATCTAGGCAAAAATTAGGGATCATACCTAAAGAAGGAGAGAACTCCCTGCAAAGAATGTTGCTTCCTCCCTATGAACAACATCCAAACCATTGAGGGTTTTAGCAAAGACAAGGGCTAGTGGGCTCCCACTCCCTAGACTTTTGACCACACGAAGAATTCTAGGATCCACATGAGGTGTTTCACAGATCGAAAAAACCTTACAAGAATGCAAAGACAAAAAGTGTTGAGATGATGACAATGCTTCACTCCAGCCAAGGGAACATCCTTCTTAGAAAAGTACTTGAAAACCATGAAGAAATTCAACTTAACTTGCACCATCTCTCTTCCATGGCTAGGGGAACCCTCTAATGTTGATGAGCTAGGTCAAAACGATCTTTGTTGAGAGTAGGAAGAATGATAGCACTGAAGTTGAGTTCACCCATTGTTGCACCAAACTCCTTAAGAATAGGGAATAATTCCACACCATTGAATTGGAAAACATGCCGAGTAGGAATCCAAAACTCAGTGGCTGCATGCAAAAGAAGCTCATTCACTTTAATTTGATGAAAGAAAGAAAAATAAGAGAGACTAAGAGGGATGAGAGCATCCTTGAAATTGAGATTAAACTTGTTAATCCATATTGAAACCTCCAAAGAAGTGAACTCTGCCATTTAGGACCTTACAGATTGGATCCTGGGCTTAAAATATGTTTTATGAAGGTTTGGAAGCCTTTTATGACTATTTTATAGTGGAAGAAATTGGCTAGGGTTTTTCTGCCTAGCGGCATGTATGTGCATGGTCCTAGATGTGTAAACATGGTCAAAACTTACGTACGCACACGTGCATATGCGTATCCAGGTTCACTAAGGTTTTAGATTCCATTTCCTATCTGGAATGTGACTTTTCATACCAAGGCTTCTCTCATGACTCCTACGACCCAAAGGATTACTCAAAGGCAGATTTGAACCTGGATTTTCATTCACCAAAGCTGATGAACTCTGGGATATCAGTGGACTGAAAATGCCGGGCCTTGGTAAACTTGCGACTGAATCCTGAGAAAACAAGTAAAAACTCAAAGGAGACCGGTGGAAGCCGGCCAAGAACCCTCCGATGGTGAAGTTAGTCTCTGACTGAAGGAATGTAAACTTAGTTTCTCAAGAACAGAATGCCTTACTCTTTCATTGGCGTGTGCTTATATAGTATACGGGAAGTGGTTACTTGTTTAGTAACCGCTCCTACAGTTGGGGAATCCAACAGACTCGGAAATAACTTCTGTAACTGATGTTGAAGTTCGTATTTCGCAACGGTTGGGCTTGGCTGGCGACGGTTCGTTCTTCCACTCGGCGGAGACGTAGTAATCCTCCCTTGTCCTTTATGGATGAGGAGATGCTAGCAAGCTCGTCCGTCCTTTACAGACGGACGAATGCTAAGAAGCCCGTATGTCCTCAAGGACGGATGGATGATAGTAAGCTCGTCTGTCCCGTCTGTCTTGAGGACAGACGGACAAGTAACTGATGACTTACCTCGTCTATCCTTTGGACGACGCATATGGACAGGAGATGACTTAGCGAATTTTCGTTGCACATCAAAAGCAATAAATAAAAGGAAAGAAAAATAAATATAAGATGCATACATATCCAAATCTCCTATAAGTTGTAAATAAGTGCAAGCCCTAAAATAAAAGCAAAAGTATAAAGATGTTCTTAAATACAACCCAATGTCTCAAATAAAACCTAAAGTGCATAAGATAATGCTAAAAAGGAAAAGAAAAGAAACTGGAAAGTATGTCTCTGTGTGTGTATGTGTGTGTGTCTACAAGATCACCGTCGATAGTGCCTCTTCCTTGACTGAGAGCTCTGGGTCGCCTCCGGGTCATCATCATCATCATCACCATCATCATTATCATCAAGATAAGCATACCCATCAGGCTCGTAAATCTATCTAGAATACTCAGTCACCTCTAACTTGAGGTTCCCAGCAAGCCAAACAAGCTCCTTATGCTCCGCTATAGTAGGCTAAATTTGAAAAATGGACAATGTTATGACAAGCCTAAGGAATGCAAAGAAGAAAGTAAAAGAGATAAAGATAGAGGAAACTCACCGCTTGTGTACCCTGAGGGAAGAGATAACCCATGACATTTGGGTTATGCCCAACAAGACGCTCCCGAGCAAACCTATTAGGACCATAAGTGTAGATCGACCAAGGCAAGTGAAGAGGGTCAACAAGACCACCAGCAATTGGGCTAGCTGTGGCCTGAAATGATCACCAAATTTGAATAGCATAACAAGTAGAAATACAAGGTAAAAAGAAAAGAAAGATGGAAGACAGAAGGGTACATACCCCAATGGGAAAAGGAGCCATAAAGCGAGTTTTGCTAAACTCATTATAATCAAAATCACCCAAGAGCCACTTGGCATAAGGGATGCCATTCCTCCATAGTTGGTACTTAGCATCAGTCATCGAAAGCGAGGCAAGCATGAATGGAGGAGGATCCATCAGAACTTGAGGCATGCGTATCCTCAACCACCAGCTAGCAAGAAGCTCGCTCAGCTAAGTATAGAACCCTCAAGCTTGTACCCTCCAAGGGTTGAGTGGTCCCTGAAAAGAAAATGGCAGCTGCCTCCAGCTTGAGGTTATCAATGGGAGGAATACCCACCCAAGGTCCCCAAGAGATTTGCAAGAAAACAAAAACACAATTATAGTTAGAAAGAAAACCTTTGAAACATGTAAGGATAGCTAGGAAAGAAGAATTTCACTCACATCTTTTGAGGTGAGACTGTTGAGATGAGCTCAGACTAAAAGGAAGTCGTTTAGGTCCACATCCGCACCATGGGCAATGAGGCCATAGCTCAGGACCTAACGTTGCAAGAAAGAAAGTACAAATACAGTTTGTAAGATGATAGTTTGCAAACAACAGATACAATTTACAAGATGATAGTTTGCAATAAACAAATACAGTTTACAAGATGATAGTTTGCAAGAAAAGAGATGACAGTTTGAAGAAACATATACAATTTGCAAGATGAAAATTTGCAAGAAAAGAGTACAATACAGTTTGCAAGATGATAGCTTGCAAGATAGAGCATTCATACAATTTGCAAGAGCATGAAATACAGTTTTGTGAACCTAGATGGCATATGAATAGATACAATTTGTAGAAGTACGAAGTACAATTCATGAAACTATATGAAAAGGGGAAGAAAGTCTAACCTCAAGGAACTTTTAAGGCCCCGCTAACTAATGAAAAGTCCCTTGGCTGAGTGTCCATGACCGAATAGAGGTAGGCAAGACAAGCTTGGCCCCAGTTCACCTCCCACGCATGCTTGAAGTCACGGAAGAGAGCAAGCCACCTCAAAGACATCGTCTGCCCTTCATTAGCAAAGAGATATGCCCCCAGTAGGTACAGCAAGAATGCCCTGGCCATCCGGGCACAATCATCAAGCGTTGCTAGAGAAGGAGGCCTATAATCATTCTCCAAGTCAAAATAATGGATGTGCTCACTCAAATACCTACACCCTAGTAGGTCGATGCCTAGTTGAATGCCCGACTCATTCTCTAAGTTAATGATGGGCCCATCGGATCTCAAACCAGTCTTCTGGTGGAAGTCATGGGGAGTCACCTGTTGGAAAATATGGTTTTGAATCTCATACAAAATACACAGCAGAAGCAACAAACATGGATCTACTTTATTCATGAGAGATAACATGTAACCTTGAATTTTAGAACAAAGAATAGAGAGCATATCTTGATGTAATGAAATTCAAAACCAAGACTTAAGAATACCTTTAATCTTCATCTCAATTCCGCATGATGCCCAAGAAGTGTGGTCTCCCAATCAGTCCTTATGTACGTTGATTCTCAAAGAAAAATCCTTCTTCTTCTCCTTGTAGAGAAAAATTGTTTTCTTTTCCTTTCATCATACGTACATTCTAACTACCTTGGTAGTTACTTTATTTAATAACTCTTATTAAATAAAAACTGATTATCTAATTGGGTTAGCCTTTTGGGCCTACCCAATTGGGCTTTAGTTTGTGGCTTGAGATGGGACCAAAAGGAATAAATAAGACTTTAGCTCCAATGGGCCTTGGGCTTTTCTGTCAACTCTTGACAAGTTCAAAGTTACCATTAATTATATTTAATACCACTATATAAATGTAATTGCACTCTTAGCCTTATTAATAAATTATATCCCAAGACTCTAATGATATCATATGACGCCTCCATGAAATATCCATAGTGAAGAAAGTTATAAAAAACTGTTACTTTGTAAACAACTATTTTATCCTTGAGTACCCAATTTAATCTTTTAGTTATTCACATTTATTGAAATCCAATTTCAATAAATATAAGCTTTAGTAACTCCTTACTAAAGTGGGCACCCTGAATAACCAGTTCCCATTAAACTTATCTCAGAGGGATATTTCTTGTCTCTAGAAAAAGAGATTATGGATTCCATCTTGAGAATATGTGTTCCCTCAACACTACGAGTGGTTACCCAACATACTGAGGTTTTGACCGTGAATATTAGATCTCACTCCTGTTATATTAAAGTAACCTACATTTCATGATCGGGTTCACTATCCTCTCAGGATTGAGAGTCTATGAAATTAGAAGTCGTGAGATTAATTATTCAGGCGACAATTGTTGATTGAATAATTAATCTCACAGCGGTCTAGTTCAATATGTCTTAACTCTTAAAACACATCAACATATCAACTAGAAGCTTCCATTTCCATGATCAAGACAAATCATCTTAGTTGATGTGTTATAGTCTTCGCAAATGAAATGCCTAATTTCATTAACTACGTTTTGAGTTTACATGGAACTTGTGATTTATATCTTTTATGACTAAATCACATAAATCACATACAATGCATCTCAAGGACTATGATAATGTCCCATTAGTTCATTTATAAATAGTCTCATAAAATTAAACAATTAATTATTTATGACATGCTAATAAATTGGATTTTAGGGCATAAACCCCAACATCACCGTCATCTCCCTCCTAGCAATGTGAAAAGTGTGGGTAGTATCCCACCACCTCTAACCAAGTGCCTGCACCAGAATGCCACTGGCAATACCCTCTGAAAGTAAACACATAATTTGCTTGAAACCGGTCACACTCACCAAGGCCTTTGTATCTTTTGTCAAGCCCTTATACCATGCAAAGAGATGACTGGCACTACCCCTACCTAACAAAGGAGGTAAAACATGTAGTAGACAAGAACAAGAACATAAGAATCATGTTGGATAATAAAAGTAAGTGAAATATGAGTGCTAATATGCGTACGTAGGACCTGTGTATGTGTACACAAGGTCCCTGCATGCGTACGCATGCTGGGGCTTGCGTCCATATGAACTGATGAACATGGACGCATACGCTAGAGCTGTCCAGAGACCCGGCCAACCCGACCCACCCGCCGCCGCTGACCGAACCCGATCCGCCGCCGACCGATCCGACTTCTCCGGCGGTCGGCGACGGGTTTGTTTCTCCAAAACTCGAGTTTGACGGGTCGGAGGTCGGTTTTCCCTCTCCAGAATCTAATCAAACCGACCCAACTGACCCACAAGATTTCCGACGCTATTTGGTAGATCCGGTGAGATCTAGACCATTTTCATCAAGATCTCGGCGAGATTTCGCTAGATCTAGCCAAGATCTTGTCGAAAATGGCCTAGAGTAGGCCGGATCTAGAGAAACCTCGAAAATTTTGGCCGGATTTTCGCCGTTTTCATGTGTTTATTTTCACCGTTTTCACACCAGTTTTCGCCGTTTTCTGGATTTTACCGACCCGCTCGCCGCCTGTTGATGGTCTGATCCGCTCGATCCGATTACTCCGGCGGTCGGCGGCGGGTGCATTTCTTTGTCACCCGATTCCGGTGGGTCGGTTCTGAGTTGGGCACAAACCCGACCCGGACCGACCCATGGACAGCCCTAGCATACGCATGAAGATTGGTTACGCACGTATGCACGATGCATACAAACACATGAACACAGATAAAATGGGTTCTTCGATAGTTTTGGACTACCATGAATCAAAACTCATCCTAAACATGTTTCTACCCTGCTTAGGACATTAGGTTTTCATCTAAACCCATCCCACAACAAAACCTGAGCATTTACAAATCTAAAAACATATTAAAACAAAAGATTAGAATAAAACTTGGAAATGAGAAAATTTTGAGAAACTCACCAATCTAGTCCAAGCACCCTCTTGAAGATGGTTTTGTGGCCTGAAAGTCAGTATCAATCAAAACCCATAGAACAAACTCAACTCAAATAAACCCAACTCATATTCGAACATCATAAATCTCAAATCTCAACAACCAAAATCCAAGAAATCAAAGGCTATAAGCATGAAGTACTTTGAGAAAATAGAAAACCCATACCTTTTCTTGAAGATTGTTGTAGAAATGATAAGGAACAATGGTGGATTTTGAGAGAAACACGGTGAGTTTGTGAGAGAGATGAACAGACAAGACAATGAATAGTCAAAATGTTCATGGGAAAACAGAAAAGTTTTTAAAAACTATCCTTAAAGCGCAAAACACCCGATTTTTGCGACTGATATGAGTCACGAATAAGTCGCCAAAACCCTTGTGACAAAATTTTGAAAAAATTGTATAAGTGTTTTTCGTGACTGGAAGGTCCACTTGTGAGAAAGTCGAGAAGGGAGCCGTGAAACTTTCTGAGTACACCTCGCAACTGGAGCTTCCACTCACAAACAAATTGCCAAACTAAGTCGCGAGAAATCAAAAAACCTAGATTTTTGAAAAAATTTCTAGGTCTTTTTCGCGATTGGGACTCTAACCCGCCAGAGAGTTGTGAAAACCTTCTGTGTAAGCTCGCGACTAGGGGCTCGCGACTGGCTTGACTTGTGAGGCAAGTCGCCAAAACAGGGTTGCACAATTTTTGAAAATTTTGAAATTTTTCAAAACAAAAATACTTTCCAAAAACAATTAAACACTCAAAAATCTTTTTGTGTTTAATCAACATATAATTGAGCATGTGCAACATATTTAATCAAGTACAATCACACAAATGAATAAGGCATTCATTGAACATAGACATGTGTGATGTGCGTGGGTATCAAAAATGAGATAGTCTTTAGTCTAATGTGAAGCTTCAATGATCAATTCAACCAAGACATACACAATTAGCACGAGGAAAAGTGATCAATCTCAATTATAGAAATATGCATATATGACCTCCCACATAAACATGATAAACATAACTTTGAAGCTTTTCATTTGGCTCTATATACATCATATCATTTGATTTTTTTGAATCAATACATCTCTTTTTGAGATCAATGCCTTAAATTTTTGATATTTCAATTTGATGAGCAAGCCTTTGGCTTTTTGGGCATTATATATTTTCATAAAAGCCGCTTTCCCTTTTTCCTAGTCAAATACTAGTATGTGCGATGGCTTTTGCAGCTCATTATCTCTTTTCATTTTGAGATTTACATTTGTTAAGCTCTTTAAGCAAAAAAATAAATAAATAAATAAAAATAAAAATAATAATAATAAAACAAGTGGGAAGATATATAGGCACAAGTCTATGCAAGTTTGTAGATCAACAAAACCATTGACTAATCATTCATGACAAGTTTGAAGATCTATTTACAACAGTCACATAGATGTCAAGATTTTTCCTACAATGATATGAGTGCATAAAGAACAAGCTGCGCTCTTAAATGCATAAAGCCATTAATATAAAGGTACAAGGCAAAATATGCTTGTGACAATACACAATAATGCCAATCAAACTTTTTGGATTTTCTACTTTTTATGTGTTTTTGGATTTTTGACATAAAAGCAAGAAAAGATTGATAAAAAAAAATGTAAAAACATTCAAAATAAAAAGTAAACAAACGCAATTTTTCAACACATGCTAGAACAATAACAAAAAGCACACAACCAATCAATGTCACAAAACATAGGAAGTATTAATGCATGGACATGTTGTAATGCTTATGCATGTGTACCCTTCTTCACCCACACGATACTTGCGTTTGGGGTGATATCCCTAGAGGATTGGGTACGATCGTTGTGACTTTCAAACCTTCTAGTGAAGCTTGCCAAATAGGTGTTGAATGCATCAATCATCCTCATCACATCCCTCACTCCGAGATCTCTTTCTTGACCTTTTGATTACTCAGCAGTCCAATTCCCTTTGCCATGTTTTGGTCCTCTTGACCTTTGAGCACTTGAATTCTTCAATGCTTTAAGCTTATGACAATTTGGTCTGGTGTGTACTTGAATTCCGCAGTGTTGGCAGAAGTGTTGGGTTCTTGGACCTCTTTGTGACTTTGGGAGTAATTTCCCTTTACCCTTAGGCTTGACCACTGATTAGTTAGGAGGCTTAGTCATAAACCGTTGGTTAATCACATTTTTCTTCTTCTCCACCTTCACATTCTCAACAGTAGTGGTGACTACCATCGGTTCCTTGGCTTTCATAAACTTCATTTCCTTGGATGTATTTGCAGCCGAACTACTCTCTTCGGTGTATCCCAATCCGCTTCTGTCGGTGAATGGTTTTTTACGAGCAAGTACATCATCAAGCTTTTTGAAGGAAACTCACTCTACTTTAGCATTCGTTTGAATCACCTCAAGCTCAAGGAATTTGATTTTTGAATAAGCTTCGGTTAACTCTTCGTTCAGCGTCTCCATTTCACATTTTGTCTCCTTGTATTGTACTAGAAGACTTCTATAATCTTCCTTTGCCCTCTTCATCTTTTTAATGGCTGCGTTAGCCACTTTTGCATATTCATTGGTTTTCTCAAGGAGGGAATTGTAGGTCTCTTGTAGTCCCACTGTTCCTTCATCTTCCTTATCATCAGATTCCACTACTATCCCAATTGACTCCAATTCAGTGTGCTCACCAAGCTCTTCCACAAGCACACCCAAATCATCTAAAGATCCATAAGAGCAATGGTCATGAATGCAGAGAAGTTTCCCTCTCCAACACAGCTTTCATATGAATTTGAATTAGAGGAGTCTGAATCACTAAGAGTAGTGGCATGCTCCTTGCCCTTCGCTCTCAAATAATTGACACTCTTTCTTGAGATGTCTATGTCCGTTGCATTCAAAGCACGTGAATTCTTGAAAGGATTGAGAGTCCTTCCCATCTTTCCTCTTGAAATCCTTTTCTCCTTTTTGAAATTTGGGAATTTTCCCTTCTCAACAAACTATCCATTCTTCTTGAACTTCAAGAACTTTCGTAAATTTTTCACAAGATATGCCACATCTTTATTGACCTCATCCTAATCCGATGAGTCGTGAGCTTCCACCCTCTCATTAATTGTCTTAAGAGCAAGGGATTTGCTCTTCCTTTATGATGGCAACAACAACTCATACGTTTGAAGTGAGCCAATTAGTTCTTAAACGTTGATATCATCAAGATCTTTACTGTCTTCAACTGCTGTAACCTTTGCACGGAAGCTCTCCGGCAATGATCGAAGGATTTTCCTCACTATCTTTGAGTCCTCCGTTTTCTCACCCAAATTGAACTTGCTAATAACCACCTTATTTAGCTTGCCATAGAATGAGTCGAATGACTCGTCTTCACTCATTTTCAGCTCTTCAAATCAAGTGGTTAGCATCTGCAATTTAGTGTCCTTCACTTTCTTTGTGCCTTCATAGGTGATCTCCAATATCTTCCATGCCTATTGGAAAAATTTACGTGATAAATCCTTTGAAACTTATCTAAAGAAACACCACAAAAAATAGCATTTAGTGCTTTGCTATTTGCATTAGCTGTAGCGAGAGTCGCCTTATCCCATGTGGATTTAATGGCCTCTGGCCTAGTCCATCCTACTTCTACTGCATCCCAAACACTTTCATCAATTGAACACAAGAATGCCCTCATCCAGACTTTCCAAAATGCATAGTTGCTACCATCAAAATATGGTGGAGCATTTAGAGATTGAGATCGATCCATCTCAATGGGGTCAAGGATCGCACTAAGGTAATAAAACCATAGCAAGTGCACCCACTCTGATACCAATTGAATGTTCAAATAGTGTATAAAACACCGATGAACGTTTCGACCTCCAATTTACAAATTACCAACACAAGCTTATAATCAAACAATGTATGTGTGGAATATGACAATAAGCTAAAACAGAATTGGTAAAACAATCTAAACCATAATTACTCACTACCACAACAGTAATTAAAAGGCAAAAATTAAGGGAAGAGAGATGCAAACACAAAGACAACATAGCGATGTGTTATTGAAGAGGAAACCGAAGTCCTCGGCGTAAAACCTCTCTGCCACCCTCCAAGCGGTCAATAATCCACTAGCGAATAAAGTTGGGATACATGACTAGCAGAAGACCCTCCAAGCCTAATCTACCCAATGCACTTAAGCCCTCCAAGCTTCTTGCACCAATAGGGTTACGTCGAACCTTGTCTTCTCTAGCTTACCGGATCCCACAATAGCCCATTGCATCAACCAAAATGAATTGGTCCCTTCTGAACTGCTTCCCAAGCACCAAAATACTTTCTCACAAATATGGGTATAGTGAGATAAGGATTTGGCTAATGTACCTCTCAAGGATGTATCAATGGAGAGGATGAGAGTAGAGGAATTTGGAGAATCAAATGATGAAAATTGTGGATGAGTCAATCTTGTTTTTCTCTAGGGTTTCTCTCTCAAAATTCTCTCTGGAAGCTCTCTACATTTCGTGGGTATAAGGATATTTATAGTAGGGTGTGTATGGAATATGAAGAGTCAGTTACAACTAAACAGGGTGTTTTGGTGACTCTAGCTCGCGACTGGAACGAGTCGCGAGCTAACTGCCTTGCCAGACTAGAGGTTTTGTCCTGTAGTGCAACAGCTGGTATGACCCTTCAGCTCCCCCTGCATGCTTCACATGTGTGCCATTCTGGCGACTTTCCAGTCACAAGATCCAGTCACGAGACCCTTCTTGAGTGCACATTCTTAAGCATTTCTTCATACTCTCTCACATACTACCCTTACATGATTCCCACCTAAATACAGGGTTTCTAAATGCTGAATTGCAAGCAAATTTGGCACGGAATAAAGCCAACTAATGATTGAATAAATTCAACCTTACAATATAAATGGTAAGGACCAAATATATAATTTACCCTATGATTTGGACCGATAGGAATTAATATTTTAATTAATCTTTTAAAAGATCAAATCAAAATTAATTTAAGATATTTCCACGTATCCATGTCTATGGTAAGACTATATCTTGACCAACAAGAATCATTCTTTCATTATAAATTTTTCAAAGCATTATTTTGGATTCATAAAAAGTCCATTTTGCCCTTAATTCAATAATGACTTCCATTTTCCACCTACTAAATACAATTTTTTTTTTTTTTTAAAAAAATTAATATAAATCATGAAATGTCCAAGAAAATAGTCCCCCCCTCCCCTCCCCCCCGTTTTTTATTTACCTTGTGTCTTATTTTTTGTATTGTATTCCATTTTCGTTAGGGGAGAAAACTAAATTATTTGAACTCGATGGATTTATTAACTGGACCAAGATCTTTGTATAGCCCAGCAGTATTACTTATAAAGAGAATCATGATTCAAACAATAGTGGCTATAGAAAAAAAAATTTAGGGTAGTAACTATATATATATATATATATTGATAAACTAGTCACTAAGAAACTTGAATTACTCAAAATCTAAGAAAAAGATAACTTGAATATACCAAAGTCGCAGGAAAAAAAACACACACACACACACAAATGCATGAATTATTATGATTTCTTTCTACTAACAAAGAGAAAAGGGAAAAAAAATACTAATAATAGATAAAGTGAGAACTTAGAATACTAAGATTAGAGTGGTAACATGAGAGGGAGTCTAAAATGATGAGAGAGAGAGAGAGAGAGAGAGAGAGAGAGAGAGAGAGAGAGAGAGAGAGAGAGAGAGCTGATATTTGCTACAATTACGAGTTGAGTCCTTAAGGTGAGCAAAATTGTTATAGCTGTAAAGGTAAAGAGAGCATAACTACCAACATGGCCAAGGAGAACTCACAACTGTAGATACCGTATTTTGTCCGCCCTCAATTTGCATGTCGGATCGCAAAAATTCCAAAATATTAAATTTTCTCCAAGGGGCCACAAAAACATCTAGATTAACATGGCGCAACCCGTTCGGGCATCAGAGCACTCAAAATACCTTTTTAGGTCAAATTGACCAAAATGCCCTTGGTCAACCCAGGGTTAATCGAAAGTCAAAATTTGTCAGAACCACTCCAAAAACAACATTTCTCATACTTTTACATCAAACCCAAGCTATTCAGTTATTTTCGTCAACTTTGACCAAGTTTGACCTGGAGCTCTTGGGGGCCAAAAAAACCCTAATTTTGATCCGACCGTCGGAATGGGTTGAGACTAGCGTCATTACAAATATTATTGAATTTGTTAGGACATATGTGATTCAATGTTAGGAACATATGTCAATATTTATGTAATTAGCTAATCCTTTGAGAAAATGCACTTTACTTGTAATTGGGTAGATATAGGATGTATTTAATACTTTAAAGAACAAGAGTTCAAGTCTAGTATTGAAGCCATGCAAATCTGTCCAAGAAACGAGTGAAAAAGTGCTGATTTTTTAAAGCTCAATAGCTACTCGACACCTCTCGACAGCTAGGCTACCTATTGAGCTCTTCAGCTTCTTTTTATTGCAATCTCGATACCTCTCGATAGCTAGGTCGATCAATCGAGCAACTTTCTGTCCCCTCGATAGCTTCTCAATAGCTCTCAATAGCTCGCAACAAATAGGCTCAATAGCTACTTGACACCTCTCAATAGCTCGCAACAGGTCTCGACAGATAGCTATCTATTGAGGTATCTATCGAGCTTTATGAAATTCAAATTTCCAGATCTGATTTTCGACCCATGCTTATGTATTTGTGTAGGGTTTCTTTTCTCACAACCTTAGACATATATAGGGCTTATTTCAAAGGCCATCACATAAGAGAATACAAGGAGAACACATGCAAAAGGTGACCGTTGCCTTATTCTCTCTGAAAGAAGCTATTGCGTCTTTGCTTTTTAGGGTTTTGTAACCAAGTGCTTCTTGATCTTCATTGTTGATAAAGTGAAGAATTTTGCAGCCAACAATCTTCTTCAAGTTTGTGTGTTAGCCATGTACTGAGAGTCGTGCATTATTGGTTAGTCACATACTTTGATCTGTGTAAAAAGGGTGGCATTCATATATTGAAGAGTTTAGACGTTCTAAAGCGGTAGAAGGTTTCTGCTGTAAGTTCATCTACGAGGATTGTAGAGTCTAGGGACAAAGGTTTTGTACTAGATCTGAAACTTCACTTTACTATAGTGAATTGCTTTTCGGGAAGGTTTCCCCCCAAGTTTGTTACTATGAAACTAGTTTGTTTCATTGGTTTTCCTGTGTCATCATATCTTGTCTTGTTTATTTTTCCGCTACATGATTTTGACATGATATTGATGTTAGTTTGTTTTAGCAAGGTTTATTCATAATAAATCTAATTAACAACTTGGGTTTAAAATTTGTTAATTCTATCAACCGGGGTCTAAATTTCCCAACAAGTGGTATCAGAGCGGGTACACTATAATTGGATTAATTTCCTGAGTGTGATCCTTAACCTCCATTGTCATGGATAATAGAAAATCTCTTTTGATTCCTCCTTTATTTGATGGCACTAATTATGCATACTAGAAAGTTCGTATGAAAGTTTTTTTGTAGACTCTAGGTGAACAGGTATGGCAAGCTGTTGAAGTTGGCTAGATTAAGCCAAAGGAGGTGCCGATAGATTGGGATGAAGCAACAATCAAAGTGGAAAATTTCAACAGTGGGCCTTGAATGCTCTGTTTTGTGGGGTGACCAATAAGGAATTCAAGAAAATATCATCCACGGAAGTTGCCAAGAAAGCATGGACCATTCTTGAGACCACCTATAAAGGTACCAAGGTAGCAAAGATTGTGAAGCTTCAAAGACTCACCAGTAATTTTGAAGAAATAAGGATGGAGAATCAATTGCGGAATCCAAAATTGTTAGGAAAATCCTTAGGTCCTTAACTGAAAAATTCCATGCCAAGATCACTGCCATTGAAGAAGTAAAGGGTATTGATCGACTTCCTTTAACTGAGCTTGTAGGGAACCTTCAAACCTATGAGATGGGATTAGGTCTAATGGGAAAAGATGGAAAGAGTAGAAACTTGGCTCTTAAGGGTATAGAGGAAGAGATTGAAGACTCTGAAGATGAAGATGAAAATGAAGATGGAGATGAAGATGGGGATGAGGATGAGGATCTAACCTTCATAACTGATGAGATTATCAAGCTTCTTCAATTTAGGAAAAAGGATAAGGGTAAACCTCCTAGGAAATCTAAATCCTCAAGGAAGGGCAAGAATGAGAAACCCCTCATCCAATGCCATGAGTGCAAAGGTTTTGGTCATATAAGGATAGAGTGTCCAAACTACCTTACGAAGGAAAAGACTAAGGAGTCAAAAGATAAAGGGTTGGTTGCTACTTGGAGTGATACTAAGAATGATTCTTCTGATGAGTATGTGGATGAATGTAGTCACGTTATGGCCTTTACTGCCTCAACCGATAAGGTGATTGTGGAGAGTGCTAGTGACAATGAGGATTCTTCTGATGACAAAGTACCCAAGAAAATGACCCTTTAGGAAACCAATGATAAGCTATGCACTAAATTTATAAAATTTGAAAAAGACTTCTTATCTTTGTAGAAAAGAGCTTAATGAGGTAAAAATTGAAAAAAGCTGATATGTTAGTCAAACTAGATGAGACAACAAAGTTAGTTGAGACTATTGTTGTGAAGAACACCTCATTAGAAGAGAAGGTCAAGAATCTTGAGGTTGAGCTTAGTCAAACTAGAACTCAAATAGAGAGGGTTTCTAGTGCAAAGCTTGATGAGGTCTTGAGTGCTCAAAAGCCTGGTTCTTATAAGACTAGCTTAGGATATGCTGTTTTCTCCAGTCCTTCCTCTTCCACGGCTTCTGGATCAGGGACTGTCTTTGTGCCCCAATCTGAGAAAGGTGATAAAGGTATGAAATCCAAAACTGATTTGGCTAATTCTAAATCCTTTGTTAGATCTCGTGTTTGTCACCATTGTGGTGTTTCTGGACACATTCGTCCTATTTGCTTTAAGTTATATCCTCAAAAGCAAGTGTCCAAACGGTCACAAGTTTCCTCTCAAGGAACTACTCCTCTGTTTGGAGAGTTATTAAAAGATTTGAGCTTTTTAACTCAATTTCAGGAGAATTTTAATTCTTCTATGTCCTTTAGTAGACATACTAGGACACGTGCTTTTTCATCTTCACGGCCAAAGACTCGTGTTGTGTGGGTGAGAAAGGAGCCTAAGACTTAATTGGCTTTTCTGTTTGTCCTCTACTTTAATTATTTCTATCTAAAGTAGGACTTTTTTTGCTTGATTTCTTATCTGCTTTTAGAATCATGCCTTCATGCATATGCATCTTTCTTTCATGCTTTCATGTTGTTTGTTTGTTTTTGTTTGGTTGTTTAGTCTTTATTTATTTATTTTTTTCAAAATAAAAAGAGAAAAATCAGAAAAATACAAAAACAATGTGTGTTTGTGTACATTGGTACTTGTGTACCTTGTATGGCCATTAAAACAAAGCTTTCTAAACTTTGTATCGTTTGTAGCTTAGATGAGCATCTCTATGCACAACTAAGCAAGTGAGTTTTGTGGCTTGTGTTTGTGATGAGTAAGATTAAGTAATCTCTTGTACTTAACACTTGTATCACTCTTTTTGACAGGAAGGACTTGAAAATCCTAAGAGAAAGACATAAATAACCATCTTACCATTGTTGCCCGCCAATCATGAAATGACATTTGTATGTTTCGGCATAGCAAAAGTGAAATGTCAAAAGCTTAACATAATTGGATATTTCTTTTTTATCTCTTATATGCCGATGCATAATTTGCTTAAAAGAAAAATACGCAAAGAAAAATAAAAAGCAAAAAGATCAAAATGCTTTATATATGATTGCAAGCGTGTATTCTAGGAGATGTGAGAGTTATAGGATGTACCTTGAAGGTGATAATCCCCATCAAACAGTTGTGATTGTGTGAGTTAAAGTGATTTTCTCATATCTCAAATCGTCATAACATCATCAAACAGTTGTGATTGTGTGAGTTAAAGTGATTTTCTCATATCTCAAATCGTCATAACATGTACACACTTATGCAATCTTGCAAAGTTTTCCACACACAACACGCAATATTCTTTGCTACTCTTGATACATGTGCAGGTACAATGTGATTTGGTCATCACAAGAAATACATGTGTTAATGTATACTCACTAAACTGTCTTAACTTGTTTTTGAAATATAAAATTTGTTTTTCACATGTTTTGCATCTTTCTATTATCTTGTCTCTCGGGTGAAGCTTTCAAGCTTCTTGTACCCTTTGTCAATCATGACAAAAAGGGGGAGAAATTGTGGAGACTTTGTGGTTTCCTTTTTTGAAGATTCTACATGTTAGGGGGAGAAATACATGCCTCTGTAAGGGGGAGATGTGTTTCATCTTGTTAGGGGGAGTGCTTATTTCCTTCTTCTTGTACACCAGTCTTGTGACCATGTTTATATACATTGTGCTTATCAAATATATATATATATATATGATAATGTATGTCTTCTTCACCTATCTCTATATGTGTAGTTTATTTTCTATCTCCATACACATGTTTCTTATATATTGTATGCAATCTTATATTTCCGTTTCACACTAAGATGCCTTGATGAGTTTTGTTTAAAGTGTTTCAGAAATACAGGTTGTTAAAGTCATCTTGCCATAAACTCTTTTCTTGAAAAGTTTTTCAAGAGTTTGTATTAGGATAGATTTTATTGTATTCAACAAGTGAGTATAAGTTGAGTTATTTATGACTTCTCTTATATGTTCATTTGTTTGTTGTGGTTTTGTCACAGATTGTCAAAAGGGGATATTGTTAGGACATATGTGATTCAATGTTAGGAACATATGTCAATATTTATGTAATTGGCTAATCCTTTGACAAAACGCACTTCACTTGTAATTAGGTAGATCTATAATGTATTTAATACTTCAGGGAACAAGAGTTCAAGTCTAGTATTGAAGCCATGCAAATCTATTTAAGAAACAAGTGAAGAAGTGCTGATTTTTTAAAGCTCGATAACTGCTCTACACCTCTTGATAGCTAGGCTATCTATCAAGCTCTTCAGCTTCTTTTTATCGCAATCTCGATACCTCTCGATAGCTAGGTCAATCAATCGAGCAACTTTATGTCCCCTCAATAGCTCCTTGATAACTTTCGATAGCTCGCAACAGATAGGCTCGATAGCTGCTTGACACGTCTCGATAGCTTGCAATAGGTCTCAACAAATAGCTATCTATCAAGGTATCTATTGAGCTTTATGAAATTCAGATTTCCAGATCTGATTTTCGACCCATGCTTATGTATTTGTGTAGGGTTTCTTTTCTCACAACCCTATACATATATAAGGTTTATTTTAAAGGCCGTCACATAAGAGAACACAAGGTGAACACATGCAAAAGGTAACTGATGCCTTATTCTCTCTGAAAGAAGCTACTGCGTCTTTAGGTCTTAGGGTTTTGTAACCAAGTGCTTCTTAATCTTCATTGTTGATGAAGTGAAGAACTTTGCAGCCAACAATCTTCTTCAAGTTGGTGTGTTAGTCATGTACTAGGAGCCGTGCATCATTGGTTAGTCACGTACTTGGATTCGTGCAAAAAGGGTGGCGTTCATATTTTGAAGAGTTTAGAGGTTCTAAAGCGGTAGAAGGTTTCTACTGTAAGTTCATCTACAGGGATTGTAGAGTCTGGGGACAAAGATTTTCTACTAGATCTGAAACTTCTCTTTACTATAGTGAATTGCTTTTCAGGAAGGTTTCCCCCTAGGTTTTTTACTGTGAAACTAGTTTGTTTCATTGGTTTTCCTAGGTCATCATATCTCGTCTTATTTATTTTTCCGCTGCATGATTTTGACATGATATTAATGTTAGTTCGTTTTAATAACGTTTATTTATAATAAATCTAATTAACAACTTGGGTTTAAAACTTGTTAATTCTATCAACCGAGTTCTAAATTTCCGAACAGAATTCCTTTTCCAACAACCATTCATGGGTTGGAATCAAATTTAAAACGGTAGAGATATCTTGAAAACTGTGCAATGTGCATCATCTCACTTCCCAAGGCCGTAACTTTTGATTCAACTTTTGGTTTTTCAAGTTCATTAGTGTTCTAGAAACTACACATCCAGACCTTTCCAGTGACACCCAGATTAACCCAATCCAAACCAAGGAAGGCCTCCATCATATCAGCTTTTTAATATAAATACCCTTAGACCCCCTTTAGATAAAAAAAAAAATAGAAACTAGGCAATTTGAAGCATTTTTTGGGCAAATTCTCTCTCTTTTCCTCTCTAAATTCTCTCCTAAATACATCAAAAAACCTTGACTCCTCTCTTCTCTCAAAAATCAAGAGGTAGTGTTCTTGCACTCTTTTTCCTCTCTTGGTCTTAGGACCTTGGATTTAAGGTTTTTAAGAGTGTAGATGTAGCTTTTTAGCTAAAATCTACACCCTTTGCTTTATCTTTCTTCATAGCGTGTCTATTTGCTTTCCATAGTATATCTTTGCTTTATCTTGCTTCCTAGCATGTTTTATAGCCTTTTTAGCATGTCTCCTTGCTTTTTACTATCTTTACCATTTTGATGATGTTGGCCTAGCATTCTTGGGCTAGGATATGCCTAAATTTTGTGTTTGTGCTTAGATCCATGTTCCTAGGTTCTTTTTACCATGTTCATGTTTAGTTCTACTTCTTTATGTGCTCCTTGCCATGCTTATGCTCAAATCTATATCTTTGTGTGCTTCATGCCATGTTCATGTGTCTAGATCTACATGTTGGTTGCTATGCCATGTGCTTCTAAAGCCTTTTTATCTCTTGTTATCCCTTTTTCTTGTGTTTTGGCCTTTTAGGTAGGGTGTAGATCTAGATGTTGTGGTCTAGGCCTACATCCATGCGCCTAGACCTATATCAAAGGGTTTGGATCATTTCCTTTATGCATGTTTGCTTGCTTGCTACTATGCTTTATCTCCATGTTTGCCTGTCTACATCTAGGCCTTGCCATGCTTTATGCCTTCCGTGGGCTTGTGCTTGTTGGTTTTTGGGCCACTTGCTTGCATGGTTGCATCCACCCCTTTTGTGGCTTGTTGAATGTGACCACTTGTAAGACACATGTCCATGATGTTGGTGTGCTTGAAACACAACTTTCTCCACTCCGCACGATGTTTTAATGCTTGCTTTGTGCCACCCGTTTGGCTTTCTTTGCTTCTTTGCGGTTTTGAACACTTGCCTACATGTTCATGCATAAGTCTGTGTGTTGTCCATACTCCAATCTCATGGAGCTAAGGACGCCAAATCCAAACCTACATTTGCCCTCATTGGACACCCTCTTTGTTTGATAATATGTTTGTTTTCCCCCATTTGGCTATCTATCTTTGACAGCTTGTCTTTTAGCATGCTTTCTTTTTGCTTGTTTCTTTGCTTGTCTACTAGCTTGTTTCTTTTGTTATTGCTTGTACATGTATGGAGCATGGACACTTGGAGCAAGAGTACGACTTCCTAGGCACAAGTAAAAAAGGGCAAGGATGCAACCAAGAAGACGCAAGCCCACAAGGGGCAATGTTCAATAGATTAGGAGGCCTAGCCTCCTCGAGTGGTTACATCTTTCTCCCTTTCTCTTAGCCTCTTCTCTAGAGCAATGTATTAGGGTTCCCCCCTCTCCTTATACCCCTTATCTTTCTTGCTCCTTTCTTGGGCTGTGTTCCCTAGGTATGGCAATGTCTGTATATCTTTCCTACTCTGTGTGATAGTATTATGCATGATGCATTTGTATATATATATATATATATATGACTACGTGTGTGTGGGTGATCGTGCACTTTGTATGATGGACTCTTGTGGCTACGTGAGCAATCCTCTCTAGCCATGAGTGATCTTGACCTTGTCACATAAGCATGTGCTCAAGGCATTTGCCGCAAGTGCATATTCATGTCATACTATGTGCATAGTCACCACGGTGTGACCATCCCGATCTGTGTACCAAGTGACATCTGTTTCCCCGTGTATGAGACATGCATCAATGTGCTTAAATGCTTTGTGGGGCTCTGGCTCATCCTAGCATGTGCATGTTGGCACACGCCATATACACAGGCATGAAACCTTGCCAATGCGCCATAGCGCACCAAACGTGAAACTCTGCCAAATTTTCACCATGAAAATGGAGCATCCCCATTGCTATGTTCTCATGGAGATAACTTGGTGAGAATAGAATTTGGTGTGCTATGACACGCTTGAGGCGAAGCACTACCAAATTTCTGCCATGAAAATAAGGCAAAATGCTGCCAGATTTTTTCCATTAAAATTCAGCAACGATTCTAAACACACTAGGGAAGCATCGATCAAGACCACATCCTTTCTGAATCCAAACCTCAAAGCTCAATTCGCTTAAAGTACCGAAAGCTAATACCAATAGCCCGTTTTCAACTTCCAATGCCTTTAAATTAACATATTGCTGAAACAAAGGACTATATACAAATAGGCATTGTGGGGTGCCTAACACCTTCCCCACATGTAACCAAACTTCCGAACTCAAGAATCAAGATTTTTTTTACACATCCACATTAGATTAGAAAAAACAACCTTTTTCTTAGCCTAGGATCGGTAATAAAATCATATAGAGTCAAGTGACCAATCACACCTTAGAAAAACCCAATGATTGGTGATGACTTCACTTACCCTTGGTAATTTCCTTAAAATTGACTCATGTTCCAGTCACACACCCAAGGTACATGCTTCATGCACGCGCAAGCGTCGCTATGATGGGTGGTCGAACCACCGCGAGGCATTGATGGACTGGCGACTCCATTAGGGACACAAAGAGACTTTAGCCTTTAGAGATTTTTATAAGATCTTAATCTTTGGACATTGGCTTTCAAAAACGTTGAAATTGGCATTAGCCTCCGAGGCTTTCCTCTTGAAAATTGCTTTTACTATATCCTAGTAAACTATTCTCAAAACTCAAAAAAAAATTCAAATAGTTTTCCAAAAATTGGCTTTAAGGTGTTTTCATATGTGTGAAGCTTTCCTACTTTCCTAAGCATGCTTTACAACTTTCCTTCACATGTGTAAACTTAGAGTAGTAGACTCATTTTCTGCTGTTCATATATCTGTTGTGCTTGGAAAGCCTTTCCCCTTTCATTTCAAAATGCATTACATCAACCCTCATATTGGGTCGAACCCGAAATTGGCGTTGAAGGCAAACGCTAGATGCATATACCTTAGATAGTTACTGGATGCTGAATTGTAGGCTTTTCCTGGGTCCATGGGTGGACAAGATTATGCTAAAAAATGCCCCCTTGATCCACTCTATCCCACAACTTCTATGAAGAGAATGATTAGATGATCGAGGTCCCCTCTAAGAATAAGACCAACTCACTAGTTAAGACATGTCTCATATAGTTGGCCCAGACTAAGTCGAAACCCGTAAGGATTAGGAAAAGCCAATGCTAAGTGAACATCCAAGCCTAGGGTAGGATATCCTTCATAGTATTTTTTTCAAAATGAGTCAAGGGGAAAGTGTCAAGTTTCCATCTATAGGGTTGCCTTTTTGCTTGCGTCAAAGAGTTGTGCTCTACTCTAGGTTCTATCCATCTATGATTAACCCCTAGGGAAAAGCAACCTTGTTGCTTGCATCTGTGATTAACCCTTAGGGAAAAGCAACCTCGTTGATTGCACATTATATCATACCTAATCCCTAAGGATTTCCAACCCTAAAAGGGCATGCATGCACTAATGGCTCTGTCATGTAAATGTGTACAAATAATATTTGTGGCAAGTAGCCAAAACTCCGCACCAAGGAGGACATCTCCAAGAGTCCAAGACCTTCTCTGAGAAGGCGAGGCCATCCAGAATGAAGCCTTTTCATTGTAAATTTGAGTTTCCTTATATTGTAAAAGGCTCACTATTGGAGCCATTATCTATAGCCCATGTTCTAGGGGCATTGTAAAAAGGCAAATTTTGTAAAAGCATTGCTTTCTTTGTAATCAAAAGAGAAGTGTCCATCTCGCAATTTCAAGCATGAAACGAAAGTTCTGCATCACTATAGAAACTCACCATGATAAAAACCCACTCAAGGGTTCAAGCCAAAATTTTCGAAAATGATAGGTGCATTTTAAATAAGCAAGAACCTAAACTAACTTCGTGTTTGTTTTGTGTTTCCACATTGTCAAATTTTCAAATGTACCCCATTTCTTTCCTGTCCCATTCTTTTCCTTTCCAATATCATAAAGAGAAAATATTGCTCAAAGGAATAGTCCAAGTTACCATCACACCGTGATCCTATCATCACTAGGTCACGTGCTGAAGAGATGTCTACTATTGGTCCTTCCCCCATTAATGAAAAAATTCATGAGATCACTCTCCTGAAAGAGCAGATGGTCGAAATGATGTGCATGATATGACAGCTAGTTGTAGGAGGGAACCGAGATTCATCTGGTCCCACTCTAGAGGGCTCTACATCGTCATCTGAAAATGAGACCCAACTGCCACCAGATCCAAATCAAGGCCAAACCACATTGCCATTCATCACATAAGGGGGTGACCAAGAATTGAATCCTCCAAAAGATAAGATCTCAGAGTCTGTGGTTATGGTCAGGTCAAAAGTCAAGTGGAGACCCTGACTGAGAAAATCCATATCATAGAGGGCTCTGATGCCTGAGGAAGTGTCGATCTGGACAGCCTGACCAATTTCCCTCAGGTCATCATGCCTCCCAAGTTCAAAGCACTTGAGTTTGTCAACTATGATGGCACTAGAGATCTTTGCGCCCATTTGTGCATGTTCTGTAGGAAGATGGCACCCTATGGAGACAATCATCCTTTGCTCTGCCAATTTTTCCCTATAGAGACAATCATCTACAGCCACATGGTATGTGAGATTGGAAAAGACCTCCAGCTGGAGAGAGATGGACAATCCATTCTTGGATCATTACCGATTCAATACTGAGATAGCTCTTGACTGCACAGTTCTTCAAAGGATAGCAAAGAAAAGTGGGGAATCTTTCTGTGAGTATGCCCAAAGGTGGCACGAGTTAGCTGCACAAGTGCTTCCTCCCATGATGGAAGATGAAATGTGTTGGAAAAACATGGTTTGTATCTCATACGAAACATACGCAGTGGAAATGGACCTACTTCATTCGTAATTAATAACATGTACTATGTAAATTTCAGAATTTAAGAACAAGAGAGCATACCTTGAAGTGGTGAATTCAAAACAAAGATCAAAAGCACTTGGGAATACTTTTAATCTTCACTCCAATTCCACTAACGCCCAAGAAGTGTAGTCTCTCAATCAGTTCAAGGGAGAATAAGAGAGTGGCTTTCACTCAGACATACACACAATTTCACAAATAATGTCTCACATAAAATTCTGTATGTTTCTTCCCTTGTATCAAACTGATTATCTAATTGGGCTAGCTTTTTGAGCCTTTCCAATTAGGCTTAAGTGTGTGGCTTGGAGTGGGACCAAAAAGGACCAATAAGACACTAGCTCCAATGGGCCTTGGGCTTTTCTGTTAACTCTTGACAAGTCTAAAGTTACCATTAATTATATATAATATTGACAGACCAAAAATGAATTGACCCCTTGTGATGAATTAATTGATTAATTAGTCAAGTGTATTAATTAATCAAATTAACATGCAAACACGTGGTAGCACAAAAAAATCACCAATTAAACTAAGTGCAGCGGAAAATAAATTGACATGGTGATTTGTTTACGAATGGGGAAAACCAACATGGAAAAAACCCCGCTGGGTGATTTTAAGGTCACCACTCCCGAAAATCCACTATTATCACAACAAGCGATTACAAGTAAAGGAATCCCAGTACCTTATACGAACCTCCAGTTGAACCCTTACCCCAATACCCAATTAGACTTGTTCTGTAGTGACAATCTCTCCTTTTGATGCACGGCCCCCAGTACATGACTAACTAATTGTGCGGATCCCAGTACGCGACTTCAATCACCAACTAAAGAAAGTTGTTGGCTGTAAAGTTCTTCAGTTCATCACACGATGAAGATCCAGAATATGCTTGGTCACAAAACCCTACGATGCACAAACACAGCAACTTCTTCACAAGAATGATGAACTAGTGCGAACTCTGTCTCCGGTCACAATTTGCTTGAACAAAACGTTGCTCAACACTTGTGCAATTTGTGTCCACTTTGACGGCCCTTAAAATAATCCTTTTATATGTCTAGGGTTGTGAGAAAAGAAAGCCCAAACATACAATCACAGATTAGAGTCAAAACAAATTTGAAATTCTGTTTTTCATAAACCTCGACAAATACCCTATCTGTCGAGCTGCTGTTGAGCCACGGGGCGGAACAGCTCTTCATGCTCGATAGATGGCCAGCTATCGAGATTTAATGACAGGCACATTTTAGACTTGAATCTTGGACAAACTTGCATGACTTCAACACTTGATCTTGAAACAAAGTTTTCTAAAGTATTAAACACATCCTAGTTCTACCCAAATACAAGTAAATTGCGTTTTGTCAAAGGATTAGCCAATTACATAAAATAGTGGCATATGTTCTTCACAAGTGAATCACATATGTCCTAACAAATACCACTATATAAATAGAATTGCACTCTAGGCCTTATTTATAAATTATATCCCAAGACTTTATTGTACATGCAACTCCTTTATAAAATATTCGTAGTAATACAAAGTCATGAAAGTAGACTGCCACTTTGAAGATTACTACATCTTAATTCCTTGAGTACCTGGTTTAATCCTTTAAGTTATTCATCATATATTTATGAAATCCAATTCCATAAATATATACTCTAGTAACTCCTTACTAAAGTGATTAGGCCTAACACTCTAAATAACCAAACCCATTAAACTTATCTCAAGGGAATATTTTATATCTCCATTAAGAGATTATGAATTTCATCTTAAGAATATATGTTCCATCAATACTAAATGTGGCTGCCCAACATACTGAGCTTTTGATCGTGACTTTAGATCTCACTATTGATATATCAAAGCAACCTACACCTCATAATCAGATCCATTATTCTCTCAGGATTAAAAGTTCTTGTAAATATAAGTCCTGAGATTTATTATTCATTTGACAGTCATTAGGAGAACAATAAATCTCACAGTGGTCCAATTCAATATGTCTTAACTCTTAAAACATATCAACATACCAACTAGAAGTCTCCACTTCCATGATCAAGACAAATCATCTTAGTTGATATGTTATAGTCTTTACAGATGAAATTCCCAATTTTATCACTAAAATTCTAAGTTTACAAAGAACTTGTGATTTATATCTTCTATGACTAAATCACATAAATCACATACTATGCATCTCATGGACTACATAATAATGTCCCAATATTCATGTTACCATTATTTTAGATAATAATAAAACAACTTTATTAATCATAACATTAAGTCATACATAATGTCATACATAGCATCATACAATAGGATTTAAGGGCACACATCCTAAAAAAATGATCAAGTGGTTCATGGATAACCTTAAGCCTCTTTACTAGAAGAAGATGATTAGTGCCCAAGTCACTCACTTCACAAGCCTGATTCGTATTGGAGAGTGTATTGTTGAGGTTGTTAGGGTCAAGAAAATAGTTGATCCTGAGGCTTTGAATTCTATGATAGAACAACAGGTGAAAAAGGCAACTAGCCACAAAGGGAAGGAAGTTGAAGTTCACATGATTGACAAAACACCTGAAAGACCAAGGGGTGTCGATTCTGCTTATACAGCCTTAAACACCTGACCTTATCAGCAATAGGTTCAACCAACCTAGGCACCTTATCGAGCATTCAATCATAGGGGAAGGCTCAATCAACCCTGATATCCCAAGGCGGAGCCACTGAAATTCTCTCTGTTACCCATGCTTGTGGCAAAGCTTTATGCTTATCTATTGGAGACGAAGCTAGTGACTCCAATATTTGTAAAACCTAAAGAAGGTCTTCCTCTGCTCGATTTTGACCCATCCAAGAAATGTGAGCACCCATTTTGGGGCCGAAAGGCACACCTTGGAAGAATGTATGCATTTGAGACATCGAATTCAAGATCTTATCAACAACAAGCTAGTACAGTTTGACAACACGGCCAGACTAAATGTCATCACCAATCCCTTGCCTCCTTATCTGGAAAGGAACGTGAACGCTATCTCTATAGTGGAGGAGAGGATCCCAGATTTCTCATCTACCTCATTCCCTTGGAAAGCTATGTTATGGGCTCTAGCCCAAGAAAGTCACAATGTTTTGGAAAACATAGGAGCCCCAAGATTCAACTGGGAAGTCTGCTCATTTTATGACAATAGGGACTAATATGCCCTATTCGATTGTAGAGTGCTTAGGGAACAAGTTTAGAGTTTAGCTGACCGCAATATTATTTGGATAGATAGAGAGGTCATGTAGAGGAATGATTGCAGGGCAGCCAACCTATGCCCTCCAAGTACCCAAGCGAGAACCAACCATAGCTCTATGTTAATAGGATCAAGGAAAGACTAGAATGAGTACTTACAAGAGCGCCTTTGTAAGGTTCCTCCAGGGATGAAGACGCCAACTCCTCCAACTTCGGTCGTTATCGAAGAGATTATAGAATTGGCTGTGGATTCAGGAGTGCTGGCTCCAAAGAAAGAACAAACCATGCCAGCCATTGAGGGTTTTTCTCCTTTGATTTTATCTTTGCATGGGATCACCAAGACATCTCCAGGATTTGTCCAGAAGGGAACCCCTATTGTCCCCGCCAATCAAGGTTTTGATCCTCTAGTTCTACCAAAGCCTATCCAAGGAATCTCTAGGGTTCCTAACCCAAAAAGCTTTAGAAGCTACTCTGCCTAGTCTAGTCATCATCGATAAGAAGATGTTCTCCCTGACGCCAAATCTGTAAACTCAAGAAGGCATGGTCATCCATATGCCGAAGCGCTTCCCTTATAAAGATAGCCATCGTGTCCCATGGAAGTATGATGTGACCTTGATTTCCACCTGAATTGGAAAGGAAAAGGTTTGCTTTTAATATCTATTCAAGTCTATTCGGACTTACCAAGAGTGGTCGATGTTATTCTCTTGAGGAACTCGAAAAGATGAGGAAAGGAATTGGTAAGGGCACAGCCGAGCTAGTCAAGAATGAAGTCACCATTGAAGAAGCCAAGGAATTCTTGAAAACCATTCGGAAGGCCGATTATAGTGTGATTCAACAGTTGAACAAATCTCTAGCTCAGATTTCTATTTCAACCCTGTTACTATATTCCGAGGTCCATTGCGAGGCTCTACTGAAGGTATTGAAGGAAACGCGTGTTCCTATCGGTATTATAGACGACTCCTTCAAGGGTATAGTATCATTGGTGTTGGCCACCAACCAGGTCTTCTTTTTAGATAATGAGTTGCCTCCAAAATGAAGAGATCATACCTTGGCCATGCATATCGTAGTCAAATGTGAAGACATGATTGTCACCGCAAGGGTATTAATTGAAAATGGATTAACCTTGAATGTCTGCCCGATGGCCACTCTAGAGCGCCTGAAAGTGGATATGTCTCTTATTAAGCCTAGCACCATGATCATCAAAGCCTTTGACGGCACGCGTCGCGAAGTGCAAGGTGAAATTGAACTAATGATTGAGATCAGCCCAAGATCCTTCATGGTCAACTTCCAAGTGATTAAAGTGGATTCTCCGTACAATATGCTTTTTGGGAGACCCTAGTTACATGCAGCAGGTGCAGTCGCATATACCCTCCATCAGAGACTCAAGTTCATCTCTAAGAATCAGTTGATCACCATTATGGCTAAAGAGCCCATAACTATCTTCCAAGAGACATCTATCCCCTACATCAATGCCATTGCATTTCCAATAGCATCCTTCCATGGCTTCGAACTAGTTTCCATGATTCATAATGCTTCAGAGCTTGAGTCCAGTTGGCCCGTAGCAATTTTGATGGTTGCTAATGAAATGCCCAAGTTTGGGTACAAGTTATGCCAAGGCCTCGGAGTCGTAGGACGTGGGAGCCCTGCTTTCATTGAACTCTCAAATAACAAAGAGAAGATTTGGTTTAGGGTATAAACCCACTCATGAAGTTCAAGCTTCTAGAGGGAAAAAAAGGAAGTGTGCTGCTTTAGGGATGTTTAATCCCCATATCAAGACCACTTTTCTAGCTCTGGCCGAGATCATTTTGCCAAAACATTACATGGAATTGGAAGACGATGAGCCTAATCTGGCTTACATTATTCAACTCTATCCTGAAGAGTTCTCTGTGAACGCTATCACATCTTCTGAAGATAATTCAACTTCTATTATCCGACCAGGGATACTAGGCGAGACGACAAACCTTTGGACCATCAAGCCTTGCTTTGTGGTTGCACCGGTTAAGTAAAGAGTATTCCATCATCGAGTGATTGGGCCTTCCAATCACTTGAGAGGGTTGGAATAACATATTTAGTTTGTTTTGCATGCTTATGTCATTTCCTACTTTATTTGTGTTCTCTATTCATTTCCCCAGTTTGTTTTCCTAGAAACAACAAAAAAGAGTATTTCCCTTTTATCACTATTAGGCATGAACTTTGTTTTCCCCCTACCCATAATCCATCCATTAATGAAATATTCAGCGTATTATTCAAGAAAATTCTTGCATCTCTCTTTATTTTCTTTCCTATGAATATGTGTGTACAAATTATCTTATGTTTCTTTGTATATGTTCCGCTCTATAGGATCTATTCTGATTCCAAAGCGGGTACATCTTCCCTTTGCCATAACGAGGGTGTGGATGATGTGAATGAGACAATAGATTTGGATCATAATGTTGAAGGATTGGAAGAGGTCCCAAATTTACCTCAAGACATCCTAGAAGCTATGAACAGAGAGAGTGAAGGGTACATGCCCAATATAGAAGAAACAGAGGTGATAAACCTAGTCGAAGAAGGCGAGAAGGAAAAACCCATCAAGATCGGGGTAAACTTTCCCAAGGACATGAAAGATGAGCTCATATCTCTATTGAAGGAATTCAAGGAAATCTTTTCTTGGTCTTATCAAGATATGCCTAGATTGGATATAGAGATTGTTGTCCACAAGATTCCAGTTAAACCCGAATGCCCCCCAATGTGGCATGCTCTCCAAAGGATGAAATCTGAGACCATCCTGAAAATCAAAGAAGAAGTAGAAAAGTAGTTGAGGACCAATTTTCTTACCGCCATAGCCTACTCCAATTAGGTTGCAAACATTGTTTCCATGCCAAAGAAGGATGGGAAAGTATGCATGTGCATCACTTATGGAGATTTGAATCGAGCCAGCCCAAAGGATCATTTTCCCTTGCCGCATATCGATACCTTAATTAATAACATCGCAACCAACATGTTCTTCTCCTTTATGGACGGGTTCTCAGGTTATAATCAAATCAAAATGGCTGAAGAAGACATAGCCAAGACAGTGTTCACCACCCATTAGGGAACTTACGCCTACGATATCATGCCATTCAGCTTGAAAAATGCCGGTGTGACCTATTAGTGAGTCATGGTAACCCTGTTCCATGATAAGATATACAAGGAGATCAAAGTCTATGTGGACACGTGAAAGACCGCCAAAGTGCCTCTAAAAAAAAAGAGAGATTTTTAGAGTGCTTTTAAGGCACCTCTCTTTTGGGTAAGTGGTGTGGAGTCACTACTTATTTTTTATACAAAAAAATAAGAAAAACTAAATATATCTATACATGACTGAATTGTTTCATTTCATTGATTGAGTAAAAAAAATAATAATAATACATGTTTGATAAATTGAAAATTACACGGCTTTGGGTCCTAGTTACAAACTACCAAAAATATGTGGCCTTTTGTCCTAGTTACAATCTATCCAAAATAAATAAAGACAAAGATAAAGCCTAGGTCTACCTATCCAAAGACTCTAAATTCGGAGGCTAGGTTACAGAATAGAAAGGTGTTAGGCACCCATTCCGCCCAGATAGAGTCTGGTCTTCTAGACTTTTGTGACCAATATACCTTTTATGCATGACATGAATGATATGTTGCACACATAAAAATAAATAAATAAATAAATAATGAAAACTAAATCACAAAAGTTTATTTATGAATGCATCCTCTTCTTTGTAAATATTTTTAAAAAAAAAATTAGATCTGTGTTGTAAAAAAATTGAATTTGGTTTAGAAAAATCAAATATGTTTTTGTTGTGTAAAAAAGATGTCTTTTGGAGAGAAAATTCAGATCTGTTTTTTATTTAATTAAAAAAAAGTCTTTTAATATGAAAAAATATCAGATCTATTTTTGAGAACTTAGAAAAAATGGTTTTGGTTTATAAAAGATCAGATTTGTTTTGTACTGATAAAATTTAGTTTTATAGAGACTTAAAAAAAATCAGATCTGATTCTAAGAACTAAAAAAATTGGTTTTTGATTTGTAGGAGATCGAATCTGTTTTAGTGATAATAAAAAGAAATCAGATTTGTATATTTTAAAAAAATCAGATCTGTTTTTATATGTGTAATGAAAATGATTTCATGAAATAAATTTATGCTATGTGTACTAAATAAAACAAACACAACAAACACAACCATTCATGATTGTTTTTTATTACAAAAACGACTATGTAAAAAAAATCAAATCTACATCTAATGAAAACATAGATCAGTTTTTAATTTGAAAAGAAAATGTAGATCTACATCTAATGAAGATGCAGATCAGTTTTTAACTTGAGGAAAATTCGGATCTACTTCTAAGGAAGATGCAGATCCATTTTTTGATTTAAGAAAAAATCAGATCTGCATCTAAGGAAGATGTAGGTCCCTTTTTGTTTTAAGAAAAAATTCAGATCTACATCTAATGAAGATGCATATCCATTTTTGATTTAAGAATAAATTCAAATCTGCATCTAATGAAGATGCAGATCTGTTTTTAATTTAAGAAAAATTCAGATCTGCATCTAAGGAAGATGCAAATCCGTTTTTTAGTTGAAAAAAATAATTGATAACATGCAGATTTTGAAACTAAGTAAGAGATCATAACAATAATAAAAAGAATCAAGAACATGTTTCAACAAAATAAGTTAACAATTCATGATATGAATATTTGACACAACTACACTAAAATAATTAAACATGCATCATCACAACAAGAGCAATATAAGAAAAAAGGGTTAATAAGAAACAACCTCTTGCATGGAGCACTCTTCTTCTTGAGAGGATATTTTAGGGTTCAAAGAAATTTATGCAATTATCTTTGAAACCTAAAAATCCTAGCTTAAGAGAATATTAGAATGGGGATAAGAAATATGAGAAATTTAGGGGTATGAGAAAGTGTCTCTCTAAAAGCGTAAAAGAGTGTTGAATTTTGAGATCCAGTCTCTATTTATAAAGGTTGGAATGCTTAAAAAATAAGCAACGATGAGTAGAATGTGAACTGGGATGCGACTTTCTATGAAAAATTTGAAAAGGAAGTGCCTTATTGTCACACAAAGAGCGTTGGGCCAAAGCCCTTAAGGGTGCCATTCAACACTTTGAAAGTGCTATTCGGCACTCCAAAAGTGCTGAATGGTACTCTTGGATGCTAATCGCACTTTCGTGTTCGCGTGCATTTTAGACTCCCTTTTTAGGTTTTCTTGAGCCTGGCCTTACACTTAGACGTGTTTTCAATTCGTATTCTGAGATTTTTATCTCTTTTCTGGATAATTCAGGTCTTTTCAGCAAAAAATATCTTGTAGATAAATACTCTAAAATAAATCTTGATAAAGTTTAGATTATCCACAATTTTATTATTATCCAATTATCTCCTTTATTCCTATGCAAGCAATCCTATTTTTGACACTAACTATCAACCAATCACAAAATTATTTAATTAAGTTTAGATGTTTAACCAATCAGAATCAATTTAAATTAATCATGCATGGTCGACTCTACTTAGACACAATGCATGTTGACCATACAAACTTGATCATCTGATATCTTTCGATCTGACGGTTCGATTTGGAAACCAGACATACCGTCACGACCATTAGAATCTCAAGATCATTTTTATGATATGAAATGAATGAATTCATGCATGTAATGCAATCATGATTTTTGTGGTACATGGATGGTCATTCTGGTTATCTTCCTTAATTAAATCATGGGTGCAAAATCAAGTGTCTACAAGACAATATGATTGTCAAGTCACGCACTCCCAGAGATCATTTAATAGATTTGAGAAAGCTATTCAAGCACCTTGTCAATTACAGGTTGAGGCTTAACCCTAACAAGTGCATCTTTGTAACCAGTTTAGGGAAATTGCTCGGCTTCATAGTTAGCCAAAGAGGAATTGAAGTGGACCTAGCAAAAGTCTAGGCCATCAGGGACATACCCGCGCCAAAAATCAAAAAACAAGTTCAATGCTTCTTGGGAAGGATCAATTACATAGCTCGTTTCATAGCGTAATTGACCGCCACATGCAATCCCTTGTTTAAGCTCTTGAAGAAGGATACGAAGATAGACTGGATAGATGAGTGTCAAGTGGCCTTTGACAGGATTAAGGAGTATTTGTTGAACCCTCCTATTCTAGTTCCCCCGATGCCGAGATATTCATTGATTCTCTACCTAGCGGTGCAAGAGACATCCATGGGCTGCATGTTAGGCCAGCTAAATGAACCCAATCAAAAAGAGAAGAAGATTTACAACCTAAGTAAGAACTTCACCAGCTATGAGATCAATTACATCGCCATCGAAAGGCATGTTGTGCCCTACCATAGGCCTCATGTAAGTTGTGGCAGTACATGCTCTACTTCACCACGTGGTTGATTTCCTACATGGATCGCATTAAGTACATCTTTGAAAAGCCTGAAGATCTCCCGTTGGCAGATGTTGCTATTTGAGTTCGATATTGTGTTTGTAGTGCAAAAGGCCATCAAGGGCCAAGCCATAGCCGATTACCTAGCAAATCAACCATTGAATGATCCAGATTTCTCAAAATCCCTCTTCCTAGATGAGGATGTCTTGGTGATAGAGCTAGAACCCAATAATGTAGAACCATGGCGTTGGAAGCTTTATTTCTATAGAGCCACCAATAGCACTGGAAATGGAGTGGGAGCAGTTTTAGTATCCCCGAAAGGCCAACAAATCCCTGTTTCAATCAAGCTGAATTTCGATTGTACAAACAATGTTACAGAGTATGAGGCATGCATTGTGGGCTTACAAGTCACCTTGGAGTTTGGCACATATGATCTAAGCTTCTTTGGAAATTCCCTGTTGATCATCTCCCAAATATAGGGAAAGTGGTAAGCCCAAGACACCAAGTTGATTCCGTATCAGAAATGCGCCAGCCTCTTAATCCAAAAGTTCTGGAACATTACCTTTGCTTATTTGCCCCGAGCACACAACCAGTTCACAGATGCTTTAGCCACCTTGGCTAGCATGGTTAAGTTGGTAGAAGGAGAAGAGATACGACAATTGCACATAGCCTACTACATAAAAATTGAAGAATGCTTGAACGTCAAAGCTGAAATCAATGGGAAGCCATGGTATCATGATATCAAGGCTTATATCAAAGATGGTGAATACCTGCTTGGAGCCATAAACAGTGAGAGGAAATTCATCAAGCGCATGGCGTGCCAGTTTTTCTTGAGTCGGGAAGTCCTATACAAAAGGAACCACGGCACAACTTTGCTTTGATGCATCGATGCCCCCAAGGCTAACCATTTGATGGAAGAGATGCATGAGGGCTTGCTTGGAACCCATACCAGTGGACCCATGTTGGCCTTAAAAATTATGAGAGCCAGCTACTATTGACTTACCATGGAAAGTGACTGCATCAAGCTTGTAAGGATGTGTCACCATTGCCAAGTCGATCAGAATAGAAAGAATGTTCCTCCCTAACCCCTACACTCTTTAGCGGCACCATGGCCTTTTTCAGCTTGGGGTATGGATGTCATCGAACCCATGATTCCGAAAGCCTCAAATGGGTAGGAGTATATCTTAGTGGCCATTGACTACTTCACCAAGTGGTTGGAGGCCACACCCTACAAAAGCGTCACCCAAGCCATGGTGGCCCAATTCTTAAAATAGAACATCATTTGCCACTATGGCATGCTAGGAGAGCTCATCATAGATAATAGAAAGAATTTGAATGGGAAAATGAATGAGTAGTTTTGCCAACGGTTCAAGATTGAACATTGAAATTTGGTTCCTTACCGCCCTAAATGAATGGCGCAGTGGAAGCAACCAACAAAAACATAAAGAAGATCTTAGTGAAGATGATAGACACCTATAAGGATTGGCATGAGTTCTTGCCATTTGCCTTGTGTGCCTATCGCACTTCTATTCATACTTCCATGGGTGCGACCCCGTATTCCTTGGTCTACGGCATGGAAGTCGTCCTCCCCCCACCCCCCCCCCACCCCCGCCACATAGGTAGAGATCCCATCTCTCAAGATCTTGTCACAGACTTAATAGTCAGAAGCTGAATGGGCTCGTTCTCGATATGAGCAATTGAACATGATAGATAAAAAGCGCATGACCGCAATATGCCATGGACAGTTGTACCAACGTCACATTGAGTGAGCACTTAACAAGAAGGTTAGACCCCGAGTCTTTGAACAAGGTGACCTAGTCTTGAAAAAGCGCAACTAGGCCATGCCTAATCATAGAGGAAAGTTTGCCCCGACCTACATGGGCCCGTACTTGGTGAAGAAGGTCTTCTTCGAAGGAGCCTTGATCCTAGCCGATATGAATGGACATGATTTCAATATGCCCACTAATTATGATGCTGTCATACAGTACCTTGCATGAGGGAGCCTTCAAGTGCAACCTATTTTTCTACATTCGTAAACAAAAAACAAAAACAAAGAAAAAAAGCAATAAAATATAAAATATGAAAATGTAGATTGAAAACCCGAAAAGGCGGTCTAGGCAAAAACTAAGGCAATCAAAATTTGTAATTTCAGTTGAAGTACATGATGACCTGATCCTTCCCCATGGAGGTACATAGGCAGCCAACTCTGGCCCAATTACATTATAAAAGAAAAATAAATCAATTGAATCTGCTTAGGTTCGTGATCAAGATCAAGGAAAGAAAGGATGGACCCTCTCGGGTTACTTTATGTCTACGACGCACATGGCACATTGTGGTTTGTTCAAAGATTTTATGGCATGCGCCAATGGAAGGTAACCCCAATGGGAATGGGAAAGATCCATCTAGAACAGGATGTATTCTTTGGAATCTAAGATATTGATATGCATAGACTTACATTTACCATTTTATTTGTATGATCTTGCATTCTCAAAGCATTTGCGAACATATTCATTAAACATGCTTGTTTTGTGCGTTTCTAATCCTTTCATGCATTCACCATTATGCATCCAAACAAAAATCTCATAAACATGAATATCTCTAATAATCAATATATGCAAAAACATCTCTATTTCCACCTTCTTTTTGTTTTTAAGCATGCCTTACAAACTAAACTATGCTTTAAAAACCCAAAAGTAGAAGGCCGTATGCAATTGCCTAGCAATTTACGACCGACCTTTCCATACATAGTGGAATACTAACTACATAGCTTATGTGCAGAAATGAAAAGAAACAAAAAAGACTCCAGCAAGTCAAACATGGCCCAAACAGTCTGACACCACCTTGCATAGCACTCCAAAGATGGTGAGAAGAATCGGATCATCTGAGGAATGGGTACGAAGTAACCCTGCAGCATCAAACCCAAATCTCTGGAAATCTCGCTAAGTCGACTATATGAATGTCAAAGGTGAACCAGCTCCCTTTCTAGAATGGGACTCAAGGTGCAACTCTGCCTCTCTGTATCAAGCAAAACCTGCAATGTGCTAATCTCAACAGTAGAAACTCTCAATGCCTCCTCCTTCTTGGCTACCTCAGCCTAGAGATGACAAAATGCTAACTGTGGCTCATTGGGCTCATCAACTAGCCCATATTCAAGACTCAAAGTAGAGTGAATGTAGGATCTAGCCTACACTAGCCTCATGGCTAAATCATCAACCCTACTACTCGGCTATGCACGACTAGCCTTTAGTGTGGCCTTCTCCTCATCTCTCGTCTAGCCCAAGACGGTGAATCTCTAAGTAAAATCTACTAACTCACTTTCCAAGCTAGTGACTCGAGATCTCAACTGAATGCACTTAGCCTCCATGGTTGAAGGGATTTATCCCTCATGCACGAGCTCTACTCAAAGTGTGGCGAGCTGAGCCTCGTATGTCCTCCCCATCTCATCGAAGTCCTCTATAGTGGCATTAAGGATCTCCTTATAGCAATCCCTATCCCTGATAGCCTTTGTTAGGAATTCTCTTAGGTCTTTAAGAGTACGCTCAACTTTGACCTCAAACTCTAGTGTTTAATCCCCCAATATATCAACCGAAAGGCAAAGGTCAAATGGATCCAAAACCGACAAGTCGATGATGAAACACAAATCCCTAGTGGCTCTTCATTCTCTAAACTCAGTGGTAGACCACTTATAATCATCCGCGGGATAAATGGGATAGTCTATAGTCAACTTGCGCTCTTTCCAAAAATTAGAAGCACGATCTATGATGACTATGTCAATATCATAGAGAACATACTCACAAGTGATGGCGAAAAGATTGCTAAGTTGAGGAACATGCTAGGTACCCCCAAATTGGCTTATGGCTATACCCAAATAGTACCCTGTACAACCTCAGATGCCTACCAAAGGGACGCTAAGTAAACCAACACAGTGGGTCCAACCCTACCACCTAGTAACTCCCCACTTGACTCTCCATACCCGCAGTCAGTGGAACCCATGCCAAACAAATACCTCAACCAAGCAGTGGTATCCCCAGTAAAAGGAAGATCAAGGGCTACAATGATCTTAACTCTGTTCCTCCTTAGGAACCCCACAGGTTTTGCCCTAGATATCACACTCAAATGACTATAGAACCAAAGCTGTAACAAATGCACACAATAGCCAAACCTACCACTACCCATCTCACTGCACAGAGAAAGAGCTCAAATAATCTCAGAAAGGAGAGAGGGAATAAAGGAAGTGCTATGAGGTAGAGCACTCACTAATGGTAGAACTACAAAGCTAATAGAACCTGACTGAAAAGGGAATAACATTGAACCAAAGAAGGCCACCATGAAGGCTTAGCGCTTGTAGAAGGTCCAACACTCCTCCAAGTCCACAATGTCTCCTCAGTAAGCAGCAGGGCACTCAGCTAGGCCAAACCGACAGATCAAAAAATCCCAGGGGATGCTACCTCCCATATCGGGTCAGAACATCAACTACAGGCATCTTCAAGCTTAATAGCTCTGCCAACTACTTGCAAAAGCGAGATCGAGTCAGTGGTCGATAAACCCGACTCATAGGGGCAGGAAGAGAAAGAAAGCAATCATACTCCTCCAAAGTAGGGACCAAGTCCATATCCCCGATGGTGATGCACCTAAAAGCAAGATCCCAACAAGTAACTATAGCCTCTAGTAAGTGCCAATCCAGAGGAGTGCAAAATAGTGAAGTGGCATCTCTAAGGAACTGCTTAATGTATGCCCAATCCTTGGAAGAGAATGAAGTCCACCATATCTTGAGCTCCCTCTCAAGAAAAGTATGCCTCTCAAGCTCCACAACTGTCATAAAACTTGAACCCAAGAGCATCCTTGCTCAGATAAAAAAGAACGCAGTGTCTTGATGCTGATACATGCAAGAAAGTGTAAGAAAATGATATTTCTAAGTTTTTTCAATGAAGAAAATGGGTAGGAGAAGACCTAGAAAATCATAGATCAGAATATGGGAGGTCTGGGAGGAGCCCAAACCTTTATGCATGAATTTCGAGGCCAGCGCACCTTTAGTGGCCGCTGGGCCTCGGGACACGTGCCAAGGCTTTTTGAGCCCTTTGGCACAGCCCCACATGATTCTGATCATCATATTCCCTCGGTTTTTGCACTAACAATGGTACACGGGCGTTTCAACAACAAACCGTTCCTTTTGGGGATTTTTCACACAAACTGAGACCGCACAAAATCTACACTAGGGCAGTTTATTTTTACGTGTCTCATCCATCATTTATCTTGAACCTCATTATCAAAACCCAATTCACCCGGTTCAAGGGTCAGTTTAACCCCTATCGTCAAGACATGTAATAGGACAGCGCCAAGGCCATTCCCAATCACTAATAGCAATCCGTCCTACAAGATATGAAGATCGCAACAATCGGTTCTTGTATGGAACCTTTTTCAAAGAACCAATCGGTTCAATCGATAGCCGGGTTGGTCATTACATTCCGCCACATGGTGAGTCCGAGAAAACCCCATTTGGGGAAGTCCATATTCATAATCAGGGTCATCAAGAAATCCATATTGTCTAGTGCAATTCTAAAGAAAGTCATCATCATCTCTAACAGAGTCATCAGCAAAACACCCAGCACTGCCGTCATCGGCACCATCACCAGCAGCGAGACTAGAAGAAGGGCCAGTTCACCCAACCGAAGAACTTGGGACCTATCCCGGAGTCTAAAATGAAGCCTGCCTTGGCACAAGGCCCCATGCCCAACCCAAAACAGGAGCAAATCTCCATCCGACAATAGGACCTGGAGGAATTGGTACGTACTTGGTCTCGTGACTCTGAATGGGAGGATCCTTAACTAGAATGTAGATTGCTAGAGGCATAGACATCCCATGTCCCCTTATCTCGCTAATCAGGATGCCAATATACCCTTGGAGCAAGCTTGCCTCAGCAATATGCTAGCTTCTGTCTCTCTCCACAGAAACGATCAAACTCTCCCACTCTCTCCGCCATCACTCCCTCTCTCGAGCCAATGCTCTAGCAACCTTTTCTTGCATGTACTCCTCCCTGACGATAGCAGCACTCTCAAGATCTCACACCTGAGCCTGTAGGGCCTCTACGTGTGATCCCAAACGGGCCTCTGAAGCCCTCCGAGCACGTGCAATGCCCCTAAGCACTCTACCCCCTCTTAAAGGGTAGACATCTATAATAGATCCAGCCAATGAAACTAAAAACCAGGTAGCATAATTAGTATCCTCTGTAAGGAAGCCTTCAGAGGAACCTGTCACATAAGTGGGGTCGTCCACAATTTCCTTAGGACAAGATATCTGATGAGAATGCAAAATGACATTTTTCCCCCCCTAATGATTAGTATTTTATATTTATTTGGTGCCTAAATGTATTCATTATTCTTATATTTTGATTTAGGATGCAAATGGAGGCATTAAGCGAAAAACGTAACTAATTGGGCGATTTTGGACAGCATTGACATCACTTCATAATCTGGGCATAAATCTCTCATCCGAGATCTAATTGAGATGATTAAAAATGATATGGAACGCAAAGCCAAAGCTCTACAACTTTCTTTTTTTGAGTTTTGAGAGATACGGGCTGCATAAAGGTCAAAATTAGGCTTCAAGTTGCTGCACCTGCACTGTTGACGTTCTTGAATGTTCCTTTGCCTACAATTCTAATACGCAGATCTGATGTGGTTTATTTTCGGAAGTTTCTAGATATGATGCACGAAATTTCCAGCTGAAAACACCACTTTCCTAGTTATATTAGGACTTTGTTTTATTTTTAATATTTTTCCTTAATTAGTCAGATTTGGATATTATTATTCAAAATATTTTTAGGAGATTTTGTAAGCTTGGGAAAGGGGGAATTAACATGTAAAGAGGGGAGGAGAAATCAGAATTGGAGACACACGCCTCTCTCTCCCCTCTTCTCTGATTTTCTCCTTTGAGTTTTCATCATGGCTCTGCATGGCTAAACTTTTATACTTGGTCGAAGGAAACTGAAGCCTCAAAATCAATAAAACTGTGAGATCTAATTTGATTTTATTGTTCAATTTATGCTTTGAATATCGAATTTTCTTCTGTGCCTATTTTCATGATTGTCTCGTTTAATTACTAGAAGGCCTACTAATTTATTATTCGTTGCAATCTATTGCTAAGTTAGATATCAAATCCGTAATTGTTTGATCT